>NC_041224.1:3814649-3853050 GCF_002837175.3 Physeter macrocephalus | reverse complement strand
GGAATGATTTTGGGAGTGTTCCTCCCTCTGCTATATTTTGGAAGAGTTTGAGAAGGATAGGTGTTAGCTCTTCTCTAAATGTTTGATAGAATTCGCCTATGAAGCCATCATAAAAAATCATTCTTACCTTGCAGGCTGCTTGCCCACCTCTCTACTGGTAAGTTTAGACTACACTGATATGCCCCAGCAGCCGTTTCTGTGAAAAGCCAGAGGCAGAATAAAGGCCCTTGGCTTAAGGATGGCAAGTCTTAAAATAGAAACTGGGGGTGGTTTATGTCCCACCCCTATAAATATACTGTTCCTATTACTAGGAAAGAGTATAGGCAATGAAGTGTAAGATTCTTCAATTATTAACAACTCAATTTCAACCTGAATAAAGTAATAAAGAAAAATTTGAACATAGCCAATCATAATGAAAATTCACTAGTTATCTACTAACCACAGCTCTTTCAAAATCCCAAATAATAGTCTTTTCTGCTAATGACGTTTTAGAAACAGACTTACTTTTCCAAGGAAAAGTTTTCCATTTCTTATTACATTTGTTAGGTATGTAGTTCCACCATTCTGAATACTTACACATTGATGCTCTAAATTGCTCATCAGAATTTAGAACTCAAAAGAATTTAAATCACTTCCTTAAAAAATGAGGATAGTGATTAAATTAAGTTCCAAATTCATTTACGATTTAAGTGAGCTATTCTCATCTGTCATGAAAGTACAGTTGACCCATGAACAAAGAGGGTGTTAAGAGTGTTGACAGTTAATGGAAAATCCAAGCATAATTTCAGTTGGCCCTCCATATCCGTGGTTCCATATCCTAGGATTCAAAAAAACATGGTCCTGTAGTATTTACTACTGAAAAACAGTCTGCATATAAGTGGACCTGTGCAGTTCAAATCCTTGTTTAAATGTCAACTGTACTAGAGAATGTCAGAGTAACTAAATATTTGGCTTTCAAATTACAGCCAACTCTGCTAAGGATCTGACATACATTCCCCAAATCACCAAACCAAGAAAAGATGACATTAGGACAGAGATAACAGCTAGGTAGAAGGCCTGGGTCTCAAGAGTCTTGGCTTACTCACAGCTAGCAATGAATAACAGTACCTCTTGCTTTTTAAAGGTTAACATTTTTTTTTAAAGGTATGGAATAATCTATTTCATTCTTCATATTCTTATCCAAATCAATAAATCTTATTTTCCCCCAAATTTCACAAATTCCACTCCTTAAAAAGGGAACTTATTTTCTATGTACTTACTGGTTTATAAAACAAAAGAATCCAACTTAAATCCAATTTTAAAAATAACTACACATCAGGAATCTATGAATTTCGAAAGAATGCCTTATGTTGATATTGGCACTATTGTTTTACCTGACTCATGTGGAATGGAAAACAGAAGAGTATGAGGTCCAGTGTGCTTCTCTGTACCAGTACACTTGAATCCTGCACCGAAGTGCTTACTGCTTCTACCTAAAATAAGAGAGTCTTTAGTATCTATTGTGTATTACCCTGGGAAACAGTTACCATGAAAATGTAACAACGCTTCATTTTCCTCAAAAAATAGAAGTATGCTTCCAAGTTTCTTTTACCACTAATTACACATTTTTACATTGTTTTGAATAGGTAAATATATTATAATAGTTTAAAATTAAGGAGCACAAAAGAGTACACAGCAAAAAGGTTCTCCCCCATTTGTTTCCAACTACCCAGTTTTGTTTGTGTAAACAATCAAGACTACCAGTGAATACTTTCTGCAAATATAAGTAAATAAAAACATGCATGCATAATCCCAAACTCTGCCTTTTTCATTTAACAACATACTCTGAAGAGCTTTCCTTAACACTACATAAAGAGCTTCATTTTTTTATATCCAAAGAAATACTTCCTTTCATAGATGAATCCTAATTTATTTAACTAGGCTCCTAATGATGGACATTTATACTGCTTACAACCATTTACTATTGTAAATAATGTCGCAATATACTTACATAATATACAGGCACACCTACAGGATAAATCTTTCAAAGCAGAACTGCCAGATATTGTGATATACACAGTTGCAATTTAAATAGTGTAATGCTTTGTCTTAAGATTATGTATATTTATATTCTCACCAGCTCTGTGTGACAATTTGTTTTTCTGTGTTAACCCATTTTTTGTTTTTGCCAATCTGATATATGAAAATGGGTATCGTCATACAGTTTAAATTTTTATTTCTCTTCTTATAAATAACATTGAGAATTTTTTCGTACCTCTGAATTATTTTTATTTCCTTAGGTTAAGTTTCTGTTCAAATCAATTTTTCTACTTGATTGTTAATATTTACTTATTTATTTATGTAGCTCTTTGAATAATAAGGCGGTTAATCCTTTGACTGTGATGTATTATAAACAGTTTTCCAATTATGGCACTTGTTTTTTAAAGAAATTTTAAAAAATGACTTCTTTAAAACTTCCATTAAGTCATTAAAAGGAAATGTAACAATACATTTGGAAAATAGTTTGGTAGTTTCTTATAACCTTAAAACATGTATTAGGAGAAAATATAAAAGTAAATCTGTTTGAGCTTAGATTAGACACAATTTCTTAGATAATATTTAAAACCAAAAGCACAAATGACAAAAAAGAAAACAGATAAATTAGATTTGATCAAAATTAAAATTTTTGTGCTTCAAAGGACACTATCAAGAAAGTGAGAAGACAACTGAATGGGAGAAAATATTTTTAAATCATATATATGATAAGAATTTAATATCCAAAATGTATAGAGAACTCCTACAACATAACAACAAAAAGAGAAATAAACCAATTTAAATAATGGGCAAAGAATTTGAACAGACATTTCTCCAAAGATTTCAAGATGGCCAATAACCACAAATATGTTCAACATCATTAGTCATTAGGGAAATGCAAATCAAAACCACAATGAGATAACACTTCACACCCATTAGGATGGCTATAATAAAAAAGACAGACAATAACAAGTATTGAAATGGATGTAGAGAAAAGGGAACCCTCATATATTGCTAATTGGAATGTAAATTGGTACAGTAACTTTGGAAAACAGTTTGCCAGTTGTATACCTAGATGATACAAAAACTTATGTCTACACAAAAACTTATACATGCATAAAGAATTATTCCTTAATAGCCAAAAAGGAGAAGTACCCCAAACTGTAATCAACTGAATGATGGATAAATAAAATGTGTTATATCCATACAATAGAATATTAATCAGCCATTAAAAGGAATGAAGTACATGCTTCAATATGAACAAATCTTGAAAATATTATGGTAAGTGAAAGAAGCTATTCATAAAAGACTACATATTATATATTTCATTTATATGAAATGTCCAGAATAGGCAAATCTATAGAAACAGAAAATAGACAGTGGTTGCTAGGGACAGGAGTGAGGGGAAAATGTGATGTGATTAATAGGTACAGATGGGGTTTCTTTCTGGGGTGACGAAAATGTTCTCAAATTAGTGGTGATAGTTGTACAACTCTGTGAATATAGTAAAAACCACTGAACTGTTCAATTCAAAAGGATAAATTTCATGGTATGTGAATTATATCTCAATAAAGCTGTTATAAAAAAAAGTTAAACATATATTTACCTTATAAAGCAGAAATCCCATTCCTAGGTATTTTCCCAAGAAATAAGAATATATGTCTGGATAAAGAAGATGTGGTACATATATACAATGGAATATTACTCAGCCATTAAAGAGAATGAAATAATGCCATTTGCAGCAACATGGATGGACCTAGAGATTATCATACTAAGTGAAGTAAGTCAGACAGAGAAAGACAACTATCATATGACATTGCTTATATAAGGAATCTTAAAAAAAATGATACAAATGAACTTATTTACAAAACAGAAACAGACTCACAGACTTAAAAAACAAACTTATGGTTCCAAAGGGGGAAGATGGGGGGAAGGGAAAATTAGGAGGTTGGGATTAACATATATACACTACTGTATTTAAAACAGATAACCGACAAAGACCTACTGTATAGCACAGGGAACTCTACTCAATATTCCGTACTAATCTAAATGGGAAAAGAATTTGAAAAAGAATAGATGTATGTATATGTATAACTGAATCATGTTGCTGTGCACTTGAGACTAACATTATAAATCAACTATATTCCAATATAAAATAAAAATTTTTTAAAAAATAGGGACTTCCCTGGTGGTCCAGTGGTTAAGAATCTGCCTTCCAATGCAGGGGACGTGGGTTCAATCCCTGGTCGGGGAACTAAGATCCCACATGCCGTGGGGTAACTAAGCCTGCAGCCTCTAGAGCCTGTGCGCCACACCTAGAGAGGCTGTGTGCCTCAACTACTGAGCCCACGCGCTCTGGAGCCCGTGCACCACAACTAGAGAGACCACACCCTGCAACTATTGAGCCCGTGCGCTCTAGAGCCTGAGTGCCACAGCTGGAGAGAAGCCCATGCGCCGCAACAAAAGATTACGTGTGCCACAACCAAGACTCAACGCAGCCAAATAAATAAATAAATGTGAAAAAAAAGAGAAATAGCTGCAAATGGAAAAAAAAAGAACATATGTCTATATAAATAACTGTATGCAAATGTTTATATTAGTTTTATTCATAACTGCCCCAAACTGGAAAGAACTCAAATGTTCATTAATCAGTGAATGAATAAACAAACTATGGTATATTCATACAATACTACATAGCAATATAAAAGAACAAACTATTGATATATGCAAAAACATGGATGATTCTCAAACACATTTTACAAAGTGAAAGAAACCAGACAACAGTTACTGCATGATTCTATTATGTAACAGTCTGCAAAAAGCACAAGCTACAGGAACAGAAAATAGATCAGTGTTTATTTTACAAGGGCTTGGGAGTGTAGGGGAATGAGAGTGACTAGGAAGGGACACAAAAGGACTTTTTGGGGTGATGTAAAAGTTCTCTATACTGATTTTATAGTATGTATATATGTATATAGTATGTATAGTATACGATAGTATGTATAGTATGTATGAATTTGACAAATGACTGTATGTATTTGTCAAATTCATACAACTGTACACATGAGTTAATTTCAATGTATGTTAATTACACTTTAATACATATAACCAAAAATCTGCATAAAAATCTGTCATTTCATAATCATATGGGGAAAAAGTAAAGGATGATTAATCACAACGTTTTTTTTTTTAAACATTTCAAAATGACCCTTAAGGAATTCTTTGTTTTTCACTCCTTGCTCATTTTAAGAGTACAGCACTCTACAGAGATAAAAGGTTTCCTTCTGTTCTTAATCTTGAAATTAAAAAGTATAAGCAAACAATCAATGTGATTTTTTTCAACTGTCTGCTTTAGTAATACATCATTTCGCCTAAATCCCATACAGAATCTGGCTATCACTTTGTCTAAAATCTGTCTTTCCTATAAAGAAATCTATGATCCAACAGAAGGTACACTTCGGGATAATATAATGAATGTGGCTATGTTAACAATGGTCTAATCAGTTAGCAAGATGGTAATAAAGACCATTTATTTGCTTGAATAACAGATAATAAAGATAACATATAAATAAAAATTCCTTTTCCATGAAAAAAAAATTTGTAGGTTTTCAAAAAAATAATTAGCTACTATTTTGTACTTTAAGTTTCCTTGATGAAAATGTAAGCTCCATGAAAACAGGAACTTCATTCGTGGCACGATTCTCAATATCTGGAATTTTGTGTCTGGCTATAAAGAAGTATGAGTTAAATGAGCAACCACATGTATACCTACCATTAGCTCAATATCACTGCCAATTATATAAAGCTGATCTTCCATGGAAAGCTTCCTGTTCAAATGGGCGAGAACATACGTGATTCCAGGTAAACGCACAGCAGGACTGGTTAGAAGACTACCCCAGAGGGCACTGTAGAATGCCGACTGGTCCACTGCAGTAGCAACCTTTTCCAATAATGTGTTTGTTCTGAGGTACAAAATAAAGTGATTGAAAAAGGGAAATATTTAGTTTCACAATGTTAAACACAAATCATTATCCTCTCCCAGAATGTATGAAAGCATCCCTGCTGTAGTCACATGTTCCATAGATGGGAAGAAGCATACACGTCAGAGTCAGAGAACTCGGTGTAAGTCCTGGCTCTCCCATTTACTAGCTGTGTAATCTGGGGAAATCACTTAGTCTTTCTTCAGTTCAGTTTCCTCATCCGTAAAATGAAGATAACAACAAAAACACCACCACAAGTCCCATCTGCCTCAGTGGGTTGTTAAACCCACATACATTATAGTTAATAATAATCCTATAGCAGAACATATCTTTTGTTGATTTTCTACAAAACTTTAAAGGTGGGCTTCCCTGGTGGCGCAGCGGTTGAGAGTCCGCCTGCCGATGCAGGGGACGCGGGTTCATGCCCCGGTCCGGGAGGATCCCACATGCCGCGGAGCGGCTGGGCCTGTGAGCCATGGCTGCTGGGCCTGCGCGTCCGGAGCCTGTGCTCCGCAACCGGAGAGGCTGCAGCAGTGAGAGGCCCGCATACCGCAAAAAAAAAGAAAAAAAAAATTAAAAAAAAAAATTTTAAAGCCTATTTCTAAATATTTCCTTCTCTTTGAAATCACATTATGTAATTCACTTTTTCAAAGAATTATCCTATGACAAAATCAGAGATGCACTATTGCTTTATTAAGAACTGCATTTAAAGAATAATTACCTTTCATTTGTTTTAAACATAAGATAAACAATGCAATACACAAAAATTATTACATTGCTGTATAGCAGATTCAGAATCAAGAGAATCTGATGACGAATTCTACTGTTAACTTACCATGTGATTTAATACTAATACTGTAATCCCTTCTAGCCTCAATTTACCTATGCATTAAAAGAACATGTTTTCATATCATTTTATAGAACTTGTGTGAAATAACCGGCAAAACATATTGCTACGGTCTGAATGTTTATGTCCCCTGAAAATTTATACATTAAAACCCTGATCCCCCAAAGTGATGGTATTAGAATGTGGAATCTTTGGGAGGTGCTTAACTTCATGAGGGTGGAGCTCTCATGAATGAGATTAGTGTTCTTATGAAAGAAATACCAACAGAGCTCCAAAGTCCCTTCCAGTAGATGAGGATATAGGGGAAAGGCTCCAGCTATGAACCAGGCAGAAGGCTCTCACCAGAGCATGGCCATGTTGGCACCTTGATTTTGGACTCCCAGCCTCAAGAACTGTGAGAAATAAATTTCTGAACTTTTGCATTTCTGAATATTTCTAAATTTCTGAAAATAAATTTCTACCCAGTCTGTGGTATTTTGTTACAACAGCCCAAAAGACTAAGGCACATGACAAGATTAAATCATAGAGATACCACAGTCATAAAGATCATTATTCAATTTCTACATTAAATTTTTAATTACAACTAGCAGATTTATAAAATGGTATTCATTGTATGCTTCCCTTAGGAGAATTAATAAAACAATTTAAAACAAGACTGATTTATAAACTTAATAAAATAAACTCACATTGTGTTTCTAAAATTGTAAGCAAGTAAGTAAAAAAGTTAATACAAGTAAATGATAAGTTTTGAGGACAAAAGTATTTTTTCTCCAAGTAGCTTATAAGAGTAATCCAATATTTTCAGGATTAGATTCTTACAGCATTATGGGTGCAGATGAAATACAATAAAACAGAATAGCTGGTCAATGCACTGGAATAAATTATTTAAATTTAAACCATTACGTGTACTTGTAAAGAAAGTTTGGCATTTTCTTTTTCTGCCACCTTAATTCATAATTTCCTTTTTGGTAAGAATATCAGTAACAGAGATATTAAAGATACTTAACGTTACCCTGCATTGTCTACCACTATTAACTTCCAAAGAAATAACAGGCTCCAAAACAGATCAAATCATTTTCTTTGAAGAGTTAAAATATCAAGAGTATCATGACAACAGGTTGGTGCTAGGCTATTTTCCACCATTAACAATTAAAAAATTGATGGTACATGGCCCAATTTCCCATTCTTCTTATTAATTTAAATGTCCTATCTATTGTACTATTATTTTAAATTATGGGTCACAAATTTTTGAGTGATTTTTATGTGCTAGGCACTAGACTAAGTGATACTGAAATATTACAGTAACACAATGAAATAGGTTATGCTTTTTTATACATGAGAAAACTCAATAAAGTTCAGAAATGTTGAAAAAGCTTTCCTAAGTTCACACAGTATCTGTCAAACTAGGATTTGAACTCAGTCCATCTACCTTCCAAGTCTGTGCTCTTATTACTCAGCTAAATTTTCAGTGTGATACACAAACTAGACACACTACAATAATTTTTTTGCTATAAAAATCTTCAGGTGATATACTGAAGTGTCAAGAATAATTAGTTTTTGTGATGTTAATATTACTGATTTAAGGATGCTTGCTGACAAATCCATGACTTTGATTACTTGGCTGCAGCAATAACAGTACTATCTTACCTCTCATAGTACTCTGATCCTTCTTCTAAGCCAGGAAGAATACCAGTTAGCAATCCTTGTAGACCAGGCTTCAGTGTTTTACCCAAAGGCAGATAATATATCTCATACAAACTTAGCAATGTTGGTTTCACCGACATGGCAGCATTTGCAAGAAGAGGAAATAGTCCAGAACTGTTTTAAAAAAATAAAAATAAAAGTGGGGGATAAAATAACTATAAAATATTAATTCATATTTACCAACATGTGTGTATAAATCTTTTTAAAATGAAATAATGTTATACTGCTCAGCTTAAAATGGTATCCTGTATAGTGATGCCTTCTATATCCATTAAACCAACCCAGGTCTCTCACGTGAGCTTCATACTCATAAACCGAGAGGCCACCTAGCTGTTTCACAAGGCCTTCAAATTTCATGATTCATAAACAGAGCTCCCTCTCTCCCCCTGCCCCAAATCCTGATCCTTCCCCTGTTATTTCCATTTCAAAATATGGCATCAGCATCCATATGGTTGACCAAAAGCTATACATCTTGGAGTGACCCTTGACCCTTTTAAAAAAATCTACTTTAAATCGGAATCAATTACCAAGTTTTCTCTCCAAGCTATTCTCCTAGATATTTTTTGAATATAATAAATTCTCTCCATCTCCATCAGATAGCTCCTTAGAAGAGACCCCCAAGATATCTCAATCATCATCTCTCAATCATCATGTCTTACCAAGTACTGCTTCAGGATAGCCCTGAAGCAGCTGTTCTCAATAAAAGCTTTCACTGGTTTCCTGCTGCCTTTAAGATATAGTCTAAATGCTTAATGTGGCTTTTAACATCTTGCTACTACATACCTCTATACAGACCATGTATGCTCACCAATATCACTCCCGCACCCACTGCTCCAGCTACACTGAAGAATTCCTCTCAAGTTCATTTTAGAACTTTCCACACCCTCGTTAGCAAGCAGGCCTTCGCACATGCTGCTTTGAAAGATACAATTCCTGCTCCCTTACTTACAACCTCCTTGTTGTCTGGATGATTCCTAGACTTTCAGGACTCAGCCTAAGCTGTTTCCTTGAGGAGACTGTCTCCTAATTAGACTAGGTTAGGCTCCCTATTTGATGTTCCCATAGAACCTAACACTTATTCTAATAATTAATTCTGTTCTTATTAACAGTAAGTAATTCTATTGCTGTGATAATAAGAAGTAATGCTAGGGACTTCCCTGGCGGTCCAGTGGTTAAGACTCTACGCTTCCACTGCAGGGGGCAAGGGTCCGATCCCTGGTCGGGGAACTAAGATCTCGCATGCCACACAGTGCAGCCAAAAAAAAAAAAAAAAAGTAACGCTATTCCTTGCAACAGCAAAAGGAAACATCAACAAAGTAAAAAGATAACCTACAGAATGGGAAAAAATATTTGCAAACCATATATCTGATAAAAGGTTAATATCTAAAACACATAAAGAACTTGTACAACTCAACAGCAAACAAATAACCTAATTACAAAATGGGCAAAGGATCTGAATAGGCTTTTCTCCAAAGAAGATACATGAATGGTCAACAGGTACATGAAAAGATGCTCAACATCACTAGTCAACAGGGAAATGCATATTAAAACCACAGTGAGATAACATCTCACGCCTGGCAGAAGGGCCATCATCAAAAAGACAAGATATAACAAATGCTGGTGCGGATGTGGAGACAAGGGAACCCCTGTGCACTGCTGGAGGGGCTGCAAATTGGTACAGTCACTATAGAAAACAGTATGGAGATTCCTCAAAAAATTAAAAATTCCACTTCTGGGAATATATTCAAAGGTAAAAAAACACTAACTCAAAAAGCATCCCCATGTTCATAGCAGCATTATTTACAATAGCCAAGACATGGAAACAACCTAGGTGTCCACTGATGGATGAATAAAGAAGTTGTGTGTATGTGTATACACATACATACACACACACACACACACACACACACACACACACACACAATGGAATATTATTCAGCCATAAAAATTAGGCAATCCTACCATTTGCAACCACATGGATGGATCTTTAAGGTATTATACTGAGATAAGTCAGACAGAAAAAGACATACTGTATGATCTCACTTATAGGTAGAATCTTAAAACAAACGAAACTAAAACAAAAAAATACCCAAACTCATAGAAAAAGAGATAAAATTTGTGGTTACAAGAGGCAATGGTAGAGGGAGGGGGAATTAGAAGAAGGTGGTCAAAAGGTACCAACTTCCAGTTATAAGATAACTGAGTACTAAGAATGTAATGTAAAACATGATGACTACAGTTAACACTGCTATATGATACATAGGAAAGTTGTAACAGAGTAAATCCCAACAGTGCTCATCATAAGGAGAAAATTTTTTTCCTTTATTCTTTTCTTCTTTCTTTTCTTTTTATTGTATCTATATGAAAAGATGATGTTAGCTGAACCTACTGTGGTAATCATTTCACAGTATATGTAAATCAAACCATCATGCTGTACACCTTAAACTTATACAGTGAGGAATGTCAATTATTTATCAATAAAACTGGGAGAAAAAGAGTAATTCTAATAGATAATTCTGTAGTATCAGAAAGCAAGAGACCATGACTCTCTTTTTATTTCTATATCCTAAATCCTTAACACCAAGTCCTGCACTTGCAAAGCGCTTAACAAATGAATTAAGAATCTGTGTTGCTCTTACTTTATACAGAAAACAGAGGTCATCTAGTGGGGATTCCCTCAACTCGCCACTTTGCTGCCTTCAATTTTAGGTACAGTGTGACTTAAAGCTACAGTAGTTACCTCTTCAAAGCTACCTTGCCCCAGGGCCCAATGTCTCCCTTTGCTAGGGCCCTGCTTTAACTACCATCCTTTTTCTTTCCTGTAATTTCTTTCTTCCTCCACTGACAATTGTGCTTAAATCTTTCCTATGACTCTAAAAAGAGAACAAATTACAACAACAACGAAATCCCCAAACCTTTATCTTAACTACCTCCTGGCTTGAAGCTGCCTTCCTACTTCAACTTTCTGAGGAAAAAAAAAGCACTTCTCCCAATTTATCACCTCCCATCTGATCTTCAATCAGGACACTTCTACCTGATCTACTGAGGCTGTTCTCCATACTGTCACCAATGTCTACTAATTGCCCGATTTGATGGTCTATTTTCAGTCCCTACTGTTTCATTTGCTGGTAATATTTGATACTATTCACCACAACTTTCTCTTGAAATTCTTTCCCCTTTTGGCTTCAGGTGAGTTCTGTCTCCTGGTACATTTTCTATCTCTGATTCTTCTTGTTCCTTTTCAATGACTACTTTCCTCCACCTGCTCTTTAAATAATGTGACTCCTAAGTATTCACAGAATGGTCTCATTCCTTTTCCCTCCTTATTATTCACAACGTACTGGGTGATCTCAATCATTCTCTTGGCTTCAACTGCCACCCGAATACTAACTGCTCTAAAATCTCTCTAGCCTGAAGTCTGGGTTTGTATTATCAAAAGTTTATTTTACATACCCATTTAATATTTTATGCTGCTCAAACTACAGGTTTAGCCTTCTTAGTAACACCTCTGTGTACTGTATCATATTAAAAAAAATAAGTTTGAAGACACAATATGATATTTTATCATATAATAGGTTATAGAACTTTAAAAGTATTTGTATTTAATTATGTTAAAACATAAAACTTGAGATTAACTTACTTAATAAAAAATAAAAAGTCCAACATTAATATAAACTTTCATTTTAAAATCAGTTATACTTCTAAAAAATACAGAATAACAATTTTACTCCATAAGGTATGTGTATGTAAGAATGTCTGCCATGTTTAGACACAGTATTCTAGAATTAATTTATTATTCTTATGTAGCATATTGCTAATAAAATTAGATATACTGCAACTCTGTAAAACAGCTGTTTCTTTCTGTTATTTAAGAGTTTAAAAAATAGCAGGCATGAGTTATATAAGAAAAGTCTTGCCTTAAGAAAGGAATCTATCAGTTATTACATGTAACTGAGCAATTTTCAGCTTTTTATTAAAAAGTGCTGTTCCTTGGAATATAGTGTTTATTATTAGTATTAAAAATACCTATTACTGACTTTAGGTTCTATTTTTAAAACATCCATGCAGAATTTAAAGAAAGAGAAAGCACATACACAGTAAAGTAGATCAATGAAGTTAAAAGTTTGTTTTTAAAAAGACTAACTCATGACAAGACTAATCAAAGTAAAAAAGGATGTCTGCATCACCAATGTCACGAATGATAGAGGAAAACTGGATATGCACATGCAAAAGAATGAAATTAGACCCCCATCTTACACCACTTACAAAAGTTAACTCCAAATGGATTAAAGACTTAAATATAAGGCCTGAAACCATAAAATATAGAGGAAACATAGAGGAAAACATAGAGAAAAGCTCCCTGACACTGGCCTTGGCAATGATATTTTTGGATAAGAAACCTAAAGCAAAGGCAACAAAAGCAAAAATAAACAAGTGTGACTACATCAAACTAAAATGGAAGAGAGGATAAGATATGGGGAAGCCAGAATGAAAAGTTCTAACATATGTTTAATCATAGTTCAAAAAAAGGAAGAGAAAATACATGGAGTAAAGTCAATTTTAAAAGACTCCAGAATTGATGAAAGGTATTGATTTACAGATTTTAAAATCCCAATGAATCCCAACCAGGATAAAGAAAAAGATATCTACCTCTAAATACATCACAGTAAAACTGCAGAGTACTAATGACAAAGATGTAGAAGTAAATAGGCAAGCCTTCTCTGAGGAGCTGATATTTGATCAGAGATCTGGATTAAAGCATTACAGGGTGAGGAAAACAAAAAAATGAGGAAGAATAAGCAGGGACCTATGTTGTCAGAATGGAGTAAACTGGGTAGAAAGTGGTAGGAGTTAAGAGGTCACTGACACAGACTGGGCCAAAGTATATAAAGCCTTAAAAGCCATAGTAAGGGCTTTGAATTCTATTTTTAAGTGACAGGAGGAAGTCAATGGAGGTTTTTAACAGAGGAATGACATTATTCAATGTATTAAAAAGTTTACTCTGATACTATGCGGAGAAAAGGGTGTAAGAGAATAAGAACAAATGTTATATGAATATTTGGAGGCCAGTAACAAAGACCAGGCTAGAGATAATGCTTACTTAGTGTGGATGCTGTCAGCAAGGGTAGAGAGAGGTAGATGTATTTGGAACATGGAACAATAGCTAACATTTATTGAGTACTTATTACATGCTGTACATTGTTCTAAGCACTTTACATATATTAACTCTCTTAATTCTGTTAACAATACTATGCAATTGATCATCTTATTCCCATTTTTGCAGATGAGAATACATACAGAGAGAGGTGAAGAAAATGGCTCAAGATCACAGAGCCAGTTAGCTGTAAATATGAATTGTCTGACTCCACTGTCTCTGCTCTTAACTACCATGAGATAGAACTCTTAGCGACAGAATGTTCATGAGAGGAAGGAGAATACGGGCAAAGAAAACAAGATGTCAAGTGTAAGTCTGAGATTTCAGGTGTAAATGGATGGATGGTGGTGCCATTTACTGAGCTTTAGTGCACTGCAGATGGCCAGGTTTATGCGAGAAGGTGAGGTTAGTTTGGAGCAGGTTGAGCTTCAGTTGCCTTTAAAGATCCACACTGAGGTGGCGAGTAAGCCAGGAGTTTAAAGCAGTGGTCAGCACTAGTGACACCAAGTTGGGAGTCTGCACATAAAAGATAAATCATGGCTTGGCTAAGCATGCCTAAGGAGATAATATAAAGTGAAAACATTAGGTACAGGACTAAGCAAGCCTTAAGGAACTCCAAATGTAGAGTTTAGGGAAAGGAGAAAAGGCTGGTAAAGGAGATTGAGAAAGTAACAAAACTGGAGAATGCAGTATAACAGAAGGCAAGAGAAAAAGACTGTTTTAAGTAGAGAATGGTCAACTATGTTGAAAGGTGCTAAGAGATCAAGGTATCTATTTTTTCTCAGGGTAGCTCTCTAGCTTAAAAACATAGAATGTACTGTAGTCTCAACAATTTTGAAAAAAAAAAAAAACTTTTCAAAAATGACATCTGAGAAGGAAAAAATTCTTATATAAAGAAATATTGGGGACTTCCCTGGTAGTCCAGTGGGTAAGATTCCACGTTCCCAATGCAGGGGGCCCAGATTCGATCCCTGGTCAGGGAACTAGATCCCACATGCATGCTGCAACTAAGAGTCTGCATGCCACAACTAAGAGTACGCACGTGGCAACTAAAAGATCCTGAATGCTGCAATGAAGATCCCGCATGCTGCTACTAAGGCCTGGCACAGCCAAAATAAATAAATAAATAAATCTTAAAAAAAAAAAAAAAAAAAAAAAAGAAAGAAATACTGTAAATTTTTCTGAAGTACTTATTTATCAAAATATTTAAGACTGACATCTGAAAACTTTCATCATTAAGGACTTTTCAATTTTTTAACCTTTTACTGCAAAAAGCATAAAACAGCTAAAAATACTTTTTACTTACATGCAAATAGATAGTAAAATTATTCTCACCTATATAAAAAAAGATCTTTGGCAAGTCGCTTAGGTCCAATGATTTTGAAGATAATTTCATATGTTTCAAGTGCCTTCCGATGAACTCCACCTGGTAATGCTGGATGTAGACATTGAGCTAGGCGTTTGCCTATGGTCAGCTTTTTGGGTACCACTTGGTACTTTGCATTATTTTGTAAAACCTTGAAGAAAACATTTTAATTCAGTTGAGAAAAAATATTACATTTCATTTTATTTCCATTTTCTAGCATAGTATTACCAAAAGTCCTTATAGGACTTCTTTACACTCTGAAAAAATTATAGAGGATGTCAAAAAACTTTTGTTTTTGTCAGTTACATCTGTCAATACTGGATTTAAAATTAAAACTGAGGATTTAAAAGTATTTATTAATTTGTTAAAAAAATAAACTCATTACGTGTTAACAGAAATAACATTTTTATGAAAGATAACAATACTTTCCTAAACAAATTTGTTCAGAAGAAAGGCACTGTTTTAGGTGTCTGCAAATCTTTAATGTCAGTCAGCCTTCAACCTATTTTCGATACACTGTTTGAAATACATGAAGAAAATCGAACCTCAACATAGATACGTTGTTGGAAGAGGAACAACCACTGCTGTAGTATATCATATTATAGCAAGTAATTCTAGTGCTAACAAGTACATGAGATTATAATTGCCCATTTGCTTTTACTAATCTCCCAACTGGGCCAAATACATGTTGCTGTATTTATTCAGCCACTACATTTCTTTAGAGATGATGGTCAAGGCAGAATTTATAGAAGAAGATGCTATCTCACAAATCACTCAAAGGAGATTAATTATTTAAGTGATAAAAGACTTACAAATGCAGTTCTTCAGAGTATTATGGCAAAATGCTGATAGAATACTAGAAAATGAACACTCAGAATGAATACAGTATAATAGACAAGAACTGGAATTTAGATGAAACACAAAAGAAGTCCTTTATTTAAAAACATAAAGAACTGAGGTTAAAATATATAAAATGAATGATCTCCCAAAGGCAGTACAGAAGAGAAGCACTAGATTTTCCATTTCATAAAAAAAGTGGAGGGTCTGAGGTCCACTTAGATAAAACATTTTCAATGTTCTTCCCACTACAAGCCTTCATTCCGGTTTTAAATTGGTTGTAACGAATGTAAATAAAATTAGACCTACAAATGCAAAGCAAATCAAGGGCACAACACTAATAAGACTTCAACTACAAAACATTTTTATTTTTTGAAACTAGCTGCCTTCCATTTCTAAAATATTACTTTGAATTTTGGATGCAGGAGCAAAGAATCAATATTTACATATATTTTAAAGAAAAGTATAATTATTACCAGAAGTACTTCTGTAGAAGGAAACTTAATGATGTGTAACACAAAATCCCCCAATAAAGAAACTCTACTGATACCAAATAAAATTTTTTTTAAAAAGCAAAATATAGCACTATTTTCTAAAAGCATTTGAGTTAGAAAACTTGTATAAATGAGGTATAATAATTTAGTATACTAATAATAAAATTTTATACTAAAACATATTTAGACTATCTTCAACAAATTTATGTATACATAACTCTTGCCTTGTTTCACCATGATTTTAGGTAAGTTTCACCAATGCCTTGTATATCCTATGTTATATTATCTGGATACAGTGAAATCTGTTTTCATGAATACTGATTAAGTATAAAAACTAATTATATACTTAATTAGGCAAATTAATTTCCACAATTTAATGAATTGCTTTTACATGTAGTTCCTAATAAGTCTTCAGAAAGAGACCCTTCAGGACAAGAAAGAACCTAACTACCTTTAAACAAACTCATATTTTTGGATGCAATTTCTTGGGGATATTGTAAAAGTTTTGAGAATTTATCAAACCTCAAATGATAAATGTTAGAAGTTAACGTGTCAAACAGAAGTTTATGCATCTAATTTTAAGATAAATCCTTGGCATTGGAAATGAAGGCTTTTCTTTTTAAGATATCAGGGTAATTATCTATAGTATGGAGTTGAAAACTAGTGTTCTTGGTATGTATTTTAAGACAAATTTCTTTCCTAATAATTGTATGCTAAACTGTTTGATGTTAAAATAGTTACGGAAGAGCTTGCCTTTCCTATCTGCTCCCCTAGTCCACTTAATATTTAGTAGCATTTGTATTCAATAACAGCTATTAAAAACAAACCCTAAAAGCCCGCAAAATAAAAACTATGTGTGAGAAGTGAGAAAATTTTGATCTAAGTTTAAAAAAAAAAAAAAAAAAGGGGGGGTCAAAATTTAAAGCTACAAGTTGATCAGTGATGCCACCACAATAACAGTGGATAACAACCAGACATGTGAAGAAGGATCATTCAAGGCCAAGCTCCAAGGCCTAAGCAACAGCTTATCACTTCTGTAAAAAGTACTGACTACAACTAAGAACTGCCTGGACATAAAATGTTTTCTTAATGCTACATACCATTTGGAAAGGACACAGCAGTTACTGCTTTCCACATGCAATTTTTCATTTTGCTGCTAGGAACTCCAGAACCATATCTGATGCTCATTTACAGAAACTTATTAACCTTCATGGTTAGCATATTTGCTTCCCAGTTTTGTGTTTATAGGTAATAAAGGAATAACTATATTTTTCAAGTACTGTTGTGGTTTTGGCCTCAAAAAAAAAAAAAAGTCTGACTATATAGGCATGCAACTCATGAAATAAAATAGCAGAGTCAAAAGTAATTCTGAGGTTTAGTTATGTTTTTAAATTCTTTACTTCAAGGTTGAGAGAAATTCAGTAAATACAGATGCAGATTTCTGATTTTTACTCCATTTTATGAAATGAGTAAGACAGACATACCTTATTAAGTTTTCCAAGTGCCGATATCAAATCTGCCCATTCACTGGAGTATTCAAAATTCTTTAGTGCTTTATCAATTGCAGCTACATAGTTTCTGTATTTGGAGTCACTCAATAACTCCAGCTCTTCTGTGTTCATCCTCCCACAGCGTCCCACTAGAGGCAAATTCCAAAGTCATGTAAAATCATCACCTACAAAAATAGTTTGCAGGAGGAACCAAAGTTACAAAGTAAAGTATTAAAATGGGTTCAGAGTTAATGGCTAACTTTAAAATGTTTCTTGAGTTAGGAGTGATCAAAACTTCAGTCAGCTAGGATGCAGGTTCATGGAAGTATTCAAAGACAGCTTCAAAGATAACTACTCATGTGTTCCTTTCTAAGAACTGGAAAAATGGCTGTGAGGACTTAGGGATTTATAAAGGAGAGGATATTCCTGTACTTATTTCAATTTAGAAATCATGTTATTTCTTTGTCATATTTGCTGATATAATATTCTGCTACACATACTCCTCTACTTTGTTTTGATCCTAAAATGCACTGACTGGTTATATTAGAAACATCAAGGACATTAAAACAATAACAACAAAAACGATAGGAAAAAGAAAAAGAAATGAAAGACTTAGAGATCATCTTATTTTATTAAGTGATAATGGGCATATAGTATGAAAGAACATAAGCTGTTTGGAATTAATAAAACTTTTAATAAAACTGATGAGTATATGAGGTATTTTAAAATATGTCCACAAATTCTTTGATATTACTTTCAAAAAGCACTGCTTAATTCTCCAGCCCTGTGAGCTGGATTCTGGGACTCAATTCTAACGAAAATAGTAAGGCAGAATTGACAATTGTAATGGCCAAGACTAGGTCATAAAAGCACTTCAGCTTCCTCCCTGCTCTCTCTCTTAGATCACTAGATCTGGGGAAAGCCAGCTGCCACATCAAGAGGACACTTCAAGGAACCTCATGGAGAGGTGTCTGTGGTAAGGAACCGAGGCTTTCTGCCAACAGCCACGTGAATGAGCCACCTTAGAAGCAGATCCTTCATCCCTAAGAAAGCCTTGATTTGACTGCAGTACCAACTGACATCCTGACTGATTTCATGAGAGATCCTGAGCCAGAACTACACAGCTAAGTCTCTCAAATTCATGACCTAGAGAAATTTTGTTGTTTTAGGCCACTGAGTTGGGGGGTAATTTGTTACACAGCAATAGAATAGATAACTAATATGCACTAGTAACAAGGAATCGAGGCTCGACTTAAAAATCAATGTGGGGACTTCACTCGTGGCACAGCGGTTAAGAATCCGCCTGCCAATGCAGGGGACACGGGTTCGATCCCTGGTCTGGGAAGATCCCACATGCCGCAGAGCAACTAAGCCCGTGTGCCACAACTACTGAGCCTGCGCTCTAGAGCCTGCAAGGCACAACTACTGAGCCCACGTGCCACAACTACCGAAGCCTGTGCACCTAGAGCCCGTGTTCCACAAGAGAAGCCCGCGCACCACAATGAAGAGTAGCCCCCATCGCCTCAACTAGAGAAAGCCCGTGTGCAGCAATGAAGACCCAATGCAGCCAAAAATAAAAAATAAATAAATAAATAAAAAATTAATGTGGCCTCTCCACCTTTTTGGTGTCCTATCTGACTTTTAACTTTGCACATTTCCCTAGAGCTGGGTTTGTGGATCTGCAGAAGGATGTAAGAACTAGCCAACACAATTAAATGAGGGTTAAAAAGTCTTTCAACAAATGGCTTTGGGATAACTGGATATTCATATGTAGAAGAATGAAGTGGACTCCTTCCTCACACCTATACAAAAATCAACTCAACATGAATCATAGATCTAAATGTAACAGCTAGAACTATAAAACTCTTAGAAGAAAATACAGAAATATATCCTCAAGGCCTAGAGCTAGGTCTTCTTAGGACTTCTCAGAAATAACACTAAAAGCAGCATAAACAACATAAACACAAGCAAGGAGAAAATAAACCGGACTTCATCAAAATTAAAAACCTTTCTCTGCTTCAAAAGATACCATCAACAAAGTGAAAAGACAACTGACAGAATGGAAGAAAATATATCTCCCATATTTTTGATAAGGGACCTGAACTAGATATATAAAGAAGTCTTACAAGTCAATAATAAAAGGACAAATAACTTTGAAATGGGCAAAGAATATGAATAGACATTTCTCCAAAGAAGATACACAAATGTCCAAAAAGTACATGAAGTGATACTCAACATCATTAAGTATCAGGGAAATGCAAATCAGAACCACAAGATACTTCATACACACTAGGATGGCTATAATAAAAAAGACAATAATAAGTATTGGCAAAGATATGGAGAAACTGGAACACTTGTACACTGCTGGTGGGAATGTAAATTGGTGTAGCTGCTTTGGAAAACAGTCAGGCAGTTCTCAAAATGTTAAACATAGAATTGCCATACAACCCAGCAATTCTACTCCTGGGTATGGTACACATACTCAAGAGAAATGAAAACATGTCCACACAAAAACTTGTACACAAATGTTCAAAGAAGCATTATTCATAATGGTCAAGAAGGGGAAACAACTCAAATTTCTATCAACCGATATGTGGATAAATAAAAAACAATGAAATATTATTCAAGCATAAAAAGAAATGAAGTACTGTTACATACTATGATATGGATGAACCTTGAAAACATTCTGCTAAGTGAAAGAAACCATGTATTTTATAATTCCATTTATATAAAATAACCAGAATAGACAAGTCTTTAGGGATGGAAAGTAATTAGCTTTTGGTTAGGGTGGAAAGGGGAGTGAATTGGGGAGAAACAGAAAGCAACTCCTAATGAGAACAGGGTTTCTTTGGGAAATGACAAAAATGTTAAAATTAATTATAAGACCCACACACCTACGGTCAATTAATCTTCAACAAAGAAGGCAAAAATACACAATGGGAAAAAAGTCTCTTCAGCAAGTGGTGTTGGGAAAGTTGGACAGCCGCATGTAAATCAATGAAGTTATTTAGAACACAGCCTCTCAACATACACAAAAATAAATTCAAAATGGCTTAAAGACTTAAACATAAGACATGACACCATAAAACTCCTAGAAGAGATCAAAGGCAAAACATTCTCTGACTTAAATCATACCAATGTTTTCTTAGGTCAGTCTCCAAGGCAATAAAAATAAAAACAAAAATAAACAAATAGGACCTAATTAAACTTACAAGCTTTTGCAGAGCACAGAAAACCATAAAAAAACCTGGAAAGACAACCTATAGAATGGGAGAAAATATTTGCAAATGATGCGACTGACAGGGCTTAACTTCCAAAACATAGAAACAGTCCATAGAACTCGACAACAAAAAAACAAACAACCCAATCAAAAAAATGGACAGAAGACCTAAATAGACATTTCTCCAAAGAAGGAATACAAATGGCCAATAGGCACATGAAAAGATGCTCAACATCACTAGTTATTAGAGAAATGCAAATCGAAACTACAGTGAGGTACCACCTCACACTGGTCAGAATGGCCATCATTAAAAACTCCACAAGTAACAAATGCTGAAAAGGATGTGGAGAAAAGGGAATTCTCCTTCACTGTTGGTAGGAATGTAAGTTGGTGCAGCCACTATGGAAAACAGTATGGAGGTTCCTCTGAAAACTAAAAACAGAATTACCACATGATCCAGCAATCACAGTCTTGGGCATATATCCAGACAAAACTCTAATCCAAAAAGTTCATATGTTCATAGCAGCACTATTCACAATAGCCAAGACATGGAAACAACCTAAATGTCCATCGACAGGAGGAATGGATAAAGAAGATGTGGTATATATACAATGGAATTCTACTCAGCCATAAAAAAGAACAAAATAATGCCATTCGCAGCAACATGGATGCAACTAGATGTCCATCGACAGGAGGAATGGATAAAGAAGATGTGGTATATATACAATGGAATTCTACTCAGCCATAAAAAAGAACAAAATAATGCCATTTGCAGCAACATGGATGCAACTAGAGATTATCACACTAAGTGAAGTCAGAAAGAGAAAGACAAATACCATATAATATCACTTATATGTGGAATCTAAAAGATGAGACAAATGAACATGTCTATGAAACAGAAACAGACTCACAGACATAGAGAACAGACTTGTGGTTGCCAAAGGGGAGGGGATTGGGGGAGAGTTGGAGTGGGAGGCTGGGGTTAGCAGATGTAAGCTATTATATATGGAATGGATAAACAACAAGCTCCTTCTGTATAGCACAGAGAACTATATTCAGTAGCCTATGATAAACCATAATGGAAAAGAATATAAATAAAGAATGTATACAAATGTATAACTGAATCACTTTGCTGTACAGAAGAAATTAACACAACATTGTAAATCAACTATACTTCAACAAAAAAATTGTTTATAAGGATGGTTACACAGCTCTGTGAATGTACTGAAAACCACTGAATTATACACTTTAAATAGGTGACTTGTATAGTATGTGAATTATATCTCAATAAAGGTATAGAGCTATATATATGTGCATATATGTAAGATATATATCTATATATGTAAGATATACACACATATATAGATATATGTATACATATAAAAATGGGCTTTAGGGATTTGTGCATTACCTCAAATTACATGCAAAACTTACATCTCACATTTTATTGGGGAATAACCTACTTTTATAATATTCTCAAAAATAGTTTTTAAAGTAATCCTCAAAAAGGCTAAGAATCACTACCCGAGAGAATGTACTCTATATTAATAAAAACGTGTTTGCCTGAAAAAAGCTAAAAATCTCTTAATTTATTAAATCAAAATTTCCCTGGTTAAGGTTATGCCAAAAAGAAGCAATATGCACTTCCCAATTCTCTATCTCAACTCTTTAATCCACAAAAACAAAACCAGACAAATCCTAAATCCCATCTTTGTTGAGAATATCACCTTAAATATAGAGTCACTTGACATATGAAATTATTCACTTCACTACACCATGTGCCAAGCAGTATGTTTGGATGCTGACTAGAGCGAATATACCTGATTTATTGATGCTTTTCCCATTGGGAGTGGTGGGAGTGGAGAATAAAGTAAAGTAAATCCTTTAAGACCGTTAATCCGCTTTTCTCTTTAAAACTGTGATATGTGACCCTAGGGGCTTAATATAAAGTTTATGAGGAAAGAAACCCACTTTATAGTTATATCTTCATGGTCTGGACTCTCAAAGCAGCAAACTAAACATAAAGCAGTATTCTGAAGAACTACTCTGCGAAAACCAAGATGACTGTGAAATTTAAATAAGTGAATCAAAAATTATCTCAACTACCTTCCATTTCAATATTGATTTTGTTTTTTAGAAGAGTTGGATATGTAATTCTACTAGGGTAGAAGTCTTTGAGAGCAGGAACTATGTTTTATATATATTCGTATGCTGCACAGCACATAACTTACAATAGTGAAGCTCAAGCTGGATTCATACAAAGTGGTTTAAGTGTAATGGTTAAGAATGGGAATAAATTAAAAATTCTGCAAGCCGTTTTATCATTAATCTATGGTTACTAAAAATTTTTAAAACTAGATTTAACCACAACTATAAACAAACACACTGCAATATGTGCTTCAGATACAAAAGACTGACATACGAAAACATTTAAAGCTATAAAATTTGATAACTAATAAATATCAATACATAGTGAAATATGGAATGAAGGTTAGAATGAACACAAACTAAAACATTTATAAAACATTTATAATTTTTCTTCTGCAAAATCAGAGAAGAAAGAACTGCAAAACCAATTAAACTTGGGGGGAAAAATCAACTTGATTGGATTTTCTGAAGGTGTATAAAAACAGTATAAAATAACTATAAATTCTAATTGATAAGCCTAAGAATGTACTAGTGGTAGACAGAGTAAAGCACATGTTTAAATTTTACTGACAGGGACAATTTTTTCCTTAGCAGTATTTCCAGTATAAGAGGTAACACATCTATTTTGAAGATATACAATATTTGTGCATGGGGAAGATTAATCGGAAAATCAATTTGCTAGTAATTTCTAACAATGAAAATATGAGTTATCTGTAATTGGGGTATTAATATAATTGTGAAGCTAAGTTATCTCAGTTGACATTTTCAGACATACTTTTTTTATTTGATATATATATGTATATATATATTAAAAAAATAACCAACCAATAATGACCAGCTAAGTTTCTGGGGTTTATAACTCTTGTACATGTTTACAGCTAAAAAAGTTGAGTCAGGTAAGAAATTTGGATTTTCTTATTTATTTAGCTAAAAAAATTCTAAATTCTTAAATATTATTAAAAAGAGTACATACAGCATGGGACACATATACTACTAGGTAGAACATCAAAAGCAAAATCTTATGAAAACAGTTGAAAACTGAGAAAGGACATTCTATAGAAGTTTCATCAGCAGTGAGCTGTAGTATTTTCTTTGGTGTGAAAAGATGGTCAGATTTTGTTATACTTCCTCAGTGATTTTAATGTAAATAAAATTACTTATTATATATCAGAAGAGAAGTCTAGGGATGATGCACCACTTTTGAATTTTCCATCCAATATATAATAAATGGAAATTCCAGTTCTCAGGGGTTTTCCTCCCATATTTTATTTTAAAGAAGCTTAGATCAGTAATTCTCTATCTATGTAAAGAACCAGTTTTCTCCACAACCCATTGCTGACTGATGCTTTTCTAAAATATAAAATCATGTATTTAATTGTTGTAGTGGCATCAAATTTCTATAAATGTTTCTAGATGATTACTTTCTTCTCTGCGCTTATCTCATGTTTCCTTAACAAAGAATTTACGAATGGTCCACAAATCACACTTCGAACATCGCTGGCTTAGATCATAATGCAAATGTAACAAATTCCCCTATTGCATTGAGGAAACTTTATATGCTGCCATTTCTCCAAAAGGGTGGTGGCACATGGCAAAAAATACTCATATTCAATAACAAAACAGTATTTTGTGGAAAACCCAGCCCATGGAAAGATAGGCAATAGAGGGCAGGGCCTCCAAGCACAGGGGTTTTAAAGTCAATATAGCTGGGATTCCAGATCCTAGTTCTTACACTTACTTCGCTGTATGAATTTGGGCAAGATGCCCCAAGCTTCCATTTCCTCATCTGTAAAAGGAGATAATGTCAACCTCAGTGGTTCTCAAAATTAAGAAAAAAGAACCTATTAAAGTTATCAGAGTGCCCGGCATAGAAAATGCTCTAAAAACAAAATTATTACCAATAAAAACAAAACATAGTACTAGGAAGCAATTACACTAATTATAAGGGTTAATCAATTATAATTAAGCATCAGATATGGCTCTGAACTTATTGGCAGCAAAATGGGAAACTGAAGACTCTCACTAACTTATCTCCCATTGTCTCACGAACGCAAATTAACATCTATCACTGCCAAACGTGCTTTGGTTTTTTTTTTTTTTTTACTATTTTACTAAACACACATATTTAATGCACCTGTTAGATGGTTTTTTTTTTTTTTTTTTACTATTTTATTAAACTACACATATTTAATGCACCTGTTAGATGAGGTTTGACTAATGCATACACCCATAAAACCATCATGACACTGAAGATTCCTCACCATAGTTAAGATACGGAACATTTCCATCACTCTAAACAAGAGACCAAGAATATCCATCACCTCCATCAAATCAGTTTTTGGTCTGAAATTTAAAAAAAACAATCTATTGTACCCCAATAGACACAATAACTAATATAACTAGTAAACTTGAAAATATAAAAACAAATACAAATAAAAATTCTAACTTGTTTTTTCTTAAAGTGATACAGAAAAGTCAAAATAGCATTTATAATCTTTCAGGAGCTGTTAATAAGTAGCTTTTCTGACTTGATCTATAGTCCGCTTGAGAATTTAGTTGCAGTTCTTTCAAACTGTTAACTCAGATAAACTTAACCCAACTTGTCATGAAACATGTTTAGTATAGTGTTTTGTCATTCAAATATAAAAATGAAACAAAATAGTTGTTTAAATAAAGTCATAAATTTCTCTAGGCAAATTATGCCCTGTGAAAATGATCAGGTAGTACAGGTTTATTTTTTCACACTTTACAGTGTAAAAAGGTAAAATTTAAGTAAGAAATAAAACATTCCAACAGAGCATCTGAATTTTAAAAAAGTTTTGTTTAAATGGTTATAAAAAATGAGCAGACTTAATTTCAGAATAACTACACAATGATACTTCGGCTGGTTTGCTTATCACTGAGCTCTCCATTTCCCTCCCTCCTTTGCCATGAAAGATAAGAGGAGGGCTGAAGACAGCAGGAACTACTCAGTATTAACCAATTCTAAAGATATACCTGGGGACTGTCCAAGTGTTCTACCACATCCCAAGGATGTACATGAATAAATTATTTAAAGTATCATGCAACGCAGGGGAAAAACCCTACTTGTTGATTATGAAAGAGAAAGCACCTAAAAAATGCTATAAAGATGCTTTTTCTAAAATTTTTTGACGAAACGGAAAATTATCAACCAGTAATTGTTACCATCTAACAAAGGAATGTGGCAATTATTGACAAATCTATTTCATTTTGATCAAAAGTTCTGAATTTCAGTGTTGACACTTTCACTAAATAATCTTTAGCAAATCATTTATTTAACCAGTTTATGAAGCTAGTTACTCCAGAAAATTAGTAACTTCCCTGGAGGGCTAACAATACAGATAGAAGAAAACACCTACCAGGTATTTCACAAATAGGTTAAGATCACCCACTAGAACCCTGATGCTCTGTACTTCCCCCAATCTGACCCAATCTCAAACCTTCAAATGGTATATATGCTAGGAAACTCCAAACACGGGATCAACAGATCTTCAGCTTTGCTCTGCAGGTCCTGCCACCTGCTGGTCTTAAGTATATTCTAAGGATAAGACCTTCAAAGCAGCAGAGGTAGCAGCATCTTAGCTAACCTTATATTGTGCTTAACTAAATGCCAGGCACTGTTCAAATGCTTTGCATATTTAAATTCATTTAATCTTATTCGATCTTTTGAGGTATAGGTACTTACCATTATTATTGTCAACATTAACAGATAAAGAAACTGAGGCATAGAAATATATGTGACACAGTTAAATGGCACAGCCAGGGATTTACACTTAAGCAATCTGGCTTTAGAGTTCTAACTGAACCACTGCTCTTCACTCTCATGGAGACTTTTTTCCTTCTTATACCCAATCCTACCTCAGGGCCAGGGAGTGAAGTGTCTTTCTTACTTCCTCTATAACACTTACCTGGAAATTCCAATTCTGGTTGAGCTCAGTTATGCCTGAACCCAAGCACCTGAACATCACCGGAGAAAAACTATACAACTAGGCTGACCAACTGCCCTTTAAATTGAGAAACACAAACCTCAAACACTCAACACTGTTCTAATCCACCACATTTCCTATATAACCTTACCTGCCTGACACAACTATTTCATACCTTCTCTTCTCAAAGCTCTAATACCACCTTTTCTCCATCACTGCTAAAGACCAAGCTTCAAATTAAGTAAGAAAACAGAAGAAAAAGGAACGCTCTTACATTCCCTCCAACAAATCTACAAACCTGTCTCCACCTATACCCATATTCTCCAATTTCCCTCCTGCTCTGAGGAACAAAGGACCCTCCTCCTTTTGCAGTGTTCTGGATTCCATCTCCTCTTGCCTTCTCAAGACTTTCCCCCAAGAGCTTTATTGGCTTTCTCTCCTCCCTCAGTACCAGTTTCTCCTTCTCTACAGGATCATGCTACATATACGCCCTGGAATCTCTCATGGTGAAAAACTAAAATTAACAGCCTCCCCTTCACCCCCATAGGCTCTCTGGCTACCAACCCATTTCTCTGTTCTCTATTATGACAACTTTTCGAAAGATTTCTCTATACTCACTATTCCACTCCCGTATCCCCTATTCACTCTTCAGCCCACTCAAAAATGCCTCATGATGTTGTCCCTTCAAGAAAACCACCCATGTAAAGGTCACCAGGAAAGTGACCAAAGGTCACTTCTCTAGCCCATCATCTTAATCAACTTCTCAGCAGCATTCAGTACTTTGTTCTTGGCTCTCAAGGTTATGTTCTGACTTCTCTAATCAGTCTTTTTCAGTCTATGTTGGTTTCTTTTCTCTATTTGAATTTTATTTTATTTTATTAGTTTTTAAATGCTGAAGTACTTCAAGGCTCAATCAGGAGCTCTCCTCTCTTCTCTCCTTTAAGTTATCTCCTCTAGTTCTACAGTTTCCAATAGCATTTAACTGATATAGCCTAAATATATTACCACCTCTTCTATTCTTCTAACTGGTTGGCGTCTACTCTAGCACGCCGCTGAATCCTGCTTCTATTCTTGAGCGCTATCATCCACAGAGAAGCCAGAGATCTTTTAAAATCACATTGTATCATCATAAGAACATCCAAACCCAAATACAGCAACATGTTTTGCATTGCAGGGCATCTTGCATTTGCTGTTCTCCACACGCGGAAATTCTTAGGTCAACTTTTTGTGAGGCAAATTCCTTTCCATCTCCAAGTAATATCAAACCCTCAGAGAAGCCTTTCTCAAGTAGCCCACACTTGGCCCCCAAGCTTAACATCTACTCTAGAATATCACATGATTACCCTCCTAGCACTTATTACAGTCTGAAATTATCCTATTTATTTGCTTGTTTCCTAACTACCCTCCCTCACTGGAATGCAAATGTCATGAGATCAGGAGCCCTACTGAACTTGTTCATTCCTGTATCAGCAGTCCCATAAAAGTGACTAACACATAGTAGGCCCTCAAATGCTTTAAATAAATGAATTAGTCAATGTGAACACAGTTCACAAACCATTTTGCTTTGTTTCTCTGAGAAAAGCTTTGTAGAAAACAGAATTAGTTCTACTTTTCTAACCAACGTAGCCAACATGCACTCTCTTCAAACAGACTGTATTCATAATTGCTATTAAGTGCTTTAAAAAATTAAAAGATTCTCCTAAGAACACCTATAAAAATTGTGCTGTATCCAATTATATTTTATATTTATATTTATAATTTACCAAATTATAAATTAGTTCAGTTTAAGCTTCGGTATTAGGCATAATTTCTTAATGTGGAAGATGTCATTCTAGCCCAGTGAAAGGAAATCTGTTAGGTATGATACTCCCAGAGGTCTAACCTTTTAAAATTAATTAGGTGACAATCTCATGTTGAAGAAAATCCTGACAAAGAGTTTTACTATATTTAGCTATATTTTCACTTTTGCTTTCAGTAAAAACTATAAAAATTAAAACCTAAGATATGAAAAATCAAGAATCCAGGCATTCCATCAGAGTGAAAAACAGCAAACTTGATTTAATTTTGCTTTTTCTTTCAATAGACATATACAAAATTATACATCTGTTGAAAATAGTCTTTGAATTCTATAAAAGGGGTAACTTAAGGTTCCTTGTAGCTTTAAATCCTGTGATTTTTGTGACACATAAGCAATATGAAGAAAAGTAATTTAGAAAATAGAAAAGCGTGGGCACATATTACAACTTAAAATGATCCATTAATGGGTAGTTGGCATTCTACTGTAAGCATCAAGTAGTAAATAGCTATAATAGTGAACACTAAACATATGCCCTGAGTTAAAGATAACCATCCTGCCCCCAAAGCACACCAGGCAAATAAACATTGCCCATACATTATTCAAGATGATGATAATTACAGCAACTGACTTAGGAATTAATTACCCCGTGGCAGGCACTACACTAAGCTCTTTTACACGAATTATCTCATGTAATCTTCACAACAAATCCATGAGGCAGGTATGCTCATGGGTCCACGTACATATGAATGCTTTAGTGTTGCAGGTTCCACGGAGAGTAAAGGGAGGAACCTGGCAGAACTCTGGCAGGCTGACTCCTGCAGCTGGTCCTTAATCAC
Organism: Physeter macrocephalus; assembly: GCF_002837175.3. Taxonomy (NCBI): domain Eukaryota; kingdom Metazoa; phylum Chordata; class Mammalia; order Artiodactyla; family Physeteridae; genus Physeter; species Physeter macrocephalus. Next base: position 3,823,215 of record NC_041224.1, on the reverse strand, counting down.
TATCTTTCTGAACAACTTTTAAATTACAGCTCTTAATTCTTCTGCCTGGCATATCCTACCTCTCCTCTCTTTTTCATTTTTCAAAAACCTGTTCAGGCTATCTATCTTGACTCTACCTCCCCAGTTTTTAGACACTGTATTTTCTTTTCCTGTTGCACTTATTTCTTAAAAAACAAAACAAAACAAAACTGTAATGAAGTAAGTACATAATATCTCTGTTGTTCCTTCCAGACCTTGAGTTAAGCACAGGGACAAAAGCTCAACTCTGAATACCCCTACCTAGCTCATTGCTTGATATTGCAAGTGTTTAGCTTAAAGTGTAAGGCTAAATGACTATAAATTCTGAGGTAAAAGGTTTTGTTTCGGTTGTTACATGTAAAACAGTGATTCTAATTCAATAAATGACTAGAGTGGAAGAGGAACCATACATAGTATTGCTATATATAATATATATAGTATGTACAAGAACTATACGTAGTATGTACAATCTACTTGCCTGAGAAAACAATTCTAAACAAGTAAAAATATGCTCTCAAGTGGGATTAAATCCTAGAGAGGTGCTACAGGTTTGGGTTGTGCATCCAAAAACAATTACAGGTGTGGCTTCCCCAAATTAATGATGCCCAGGGCTGATGAATCCTGTAGGATCTAGTTTATAAATTCTATTATTAAGCACCCAAGGGATGCTTTACAAGACCCAGTAAAGACAGGTTTTATTTTGTTTCTCTTTTGGGAAAGGGAGATATAATTCATGAGGGTTGTTAAGTATGAGGGGACAAAATAATAGTTCAGAAAATAAGTGTTTCAAAGAAGTTTCCCACATTTTCACGAAACCTATGGGCATCACTGATAATTCAATTACATATTCTAGTTTAGTCATATTTGTATTAAACGTATCTATAGAAAGAAATGGTTGTGTTGATAATTTAAAACTGAGAATCTAAAACAACTAAATTTTGCCTTTGGGACTTATCATATGCCTTTTTTAAACATACCTTTTTAAAGTTTGGCATTTGCTAATATTAAAATCTGCTTGATTTCCCTATCGATGGGGATGGGAGGGGGAATGAAACAGAAATGTTTTAGGTGGCGAGGGTAAGTCAGCCTGAGAGTAAATAACAGAATAATACACTTAAAGAAAATCTAAATTATCTAGATTGACCACGTTCTGGTTTATTTTCAATTAGGAAGAAGCAAGAAAACAGTGCTTGTTTTTTTATACATAAGAACAACAATGATAAAACTTGAGTAGCTAGTCAGAGTGATTAAAAAGAAAGATGTGAAACAAGATAAAGGACAAATCTAACTTTTAGCTATCCTATCAAGTACTTTTCCAAGTTTATTTAAAACATCACTTTTCAGAAAGTACCTTTCTCAAAATAAATACGTTCATTCGTAGCTATTTTCTTCATTTAACAATGAAGAATAATGATTTCGCTTAAACTTTGAAATATTTTCTTAACTAAAATAAACTAGAAATAAAGTAAAAGAAGCAAAAATAATCTTTACAGTACAATTAAACCCACCATATTAATTGTTTCAAATAAAATTTCATTTGTAAAAAAATTAGTACTTTAACAATAATGGTCTCAGCATTAAAAAATTAATGAACAGGGGCTTCCCTGGTGGCGCAGGGGTTGGGAGTCCGCCTGCCGATGCAGGGGACACGGGTTCGTGCCCCGGTCCGGGAAGATCCCACGTGCCGCGGAGCGGCTGGGCCCGTGAGCCATGGCCGCTGAGCCTGCGCGTCCGGAGCCTGTGCTCCGCAACGGGAGAGGCCACAACGGTGAGAGGCCCGCGTACCGCAAAAAAAAAAAAAAAAAAAAAAAAAAAAAAAAAAAATTAATGAACAATATACTATTAATTTTACTATTCAACTTTAAAATAAAGACTGGTTGCCATACAAATTAACATAAAAATACTATACTGTATATACTAAACAAATTTTTCTGTAATGTATTTAAGTTCGAGTATCTGTAAAAAAATTTTATTACCTGTGAAAAAAGATATAATTTTTTTCCCAACGGAAAAAAATCCTACACAATAAGGTTTATTTTCCGTTGTGAATTTTATTGAAACTGCTCCAAAAGTATAACCATGAGGAGTAAAACATACACACATACATGCTCATTAAGATGCAGATTCAATCAATGCCTATGCATACAAAGGACAGGATCAAAATATTACACAAGCAGGGAGGCATCAACATTTTAGCCGAGTAATTTTACATACAGGGATTTACAAAAAAGCATTCACACTGTACACAAACCGTGCGTGTGTTTGTGCACACTGGTTTGCTCAAAGCTATGAAACAATGGGGTTACATAGTAAGTAACCGTGCAAGTGTTAAAACCCTTGATGGGTAAAGGAAAGAGACTAGGATTAATCTGAAGGACATTAGGAAACTTCACAGAGAAAAATTAGGTACTACCTACAGCAGACCTGCCTTGCTTCTTGTACATCTCTTCCAATGTTCATTCCCTCTCATGTTTTATGGTTAAGGTAAAAATAGAACAAAAGTATTAATAATACACATATGAAAGAACAAAACCTTGCTGAGGTATTATTACTCTGCAAGAGAATTAACTCTAGATACTTCGGTAAATTCTGAAGCACCTAATAGAATCAGAACCAAAACAAGGTATTGCTTGATCTTTATTCAGAGGCCCTTTACGAAAACTAGGTACCCTCCAAAGCACTGATAAAACCATCAACTGTTATCATTATTCTTAGACTCTCCTTACTTTCTGTTTCACAGTCACTCTACTCTGTTAACTTTCTTTAGGATATCACTCCAATACAAGAAACCTGTCAAGCACTGCTATTATTATTCTCTGAACATCGTCGTCTTTTCTTGTTTTTACTTCACTACTGAAGAAGTAAAACAGCACCATCATCTTCCCAATCACACAGTCACACACGCATGAGCTTTGGCTTTATTCCCTATTCTCATATTCAAATCTATCAACAAATTCAGCTTTTTTTTTTTTTCTTCAGCTGAAGTTGACTGTGGTAGACAGTATCTTTCAGAATGGCCTTTTAACCATGGCTCCTGAATAGTTTCCACCTGGACTATTACAATAGCCAACTGTCTTTCACTACTTTCAGCTTTCTAAGAGCCAATTAATTTTACACAGCAAAGAAGAGTTTGAGCATATAACTCCCTGCTGGAAGCTCAGAAAAATAAGTTCATACACCATGAAAAGCACTTCAGCCCAGTGCTTACTTAGCATGTAGGAAGTACTCTCATCACTGCTACAGCTGTGACATTCAATCACTTAGAAAGTATATACATGCAAGCTTTTAATCATATGATTAAAGTCTTTTCATAAACTAGACCCATTCTTTCAATCTTATAATGCATATTTCTGTTCTGGCTAAGCAAAACCTAGTGAGCAAGATTCTTTGCTTGATCAAACTTTGCCCAGGGTTCTGAACCTTCTCCTGGACCCATCTGTGCACTTCCTTATAAAATGTAGTTTTTTCAAGAACACTGCTATGTCAGTTTAACCAGAATCCTCCACCCTCAATATTTGATTACCCTCAGTATCTGATCAGGATCCTCACCCTCCAACTACTGATCATCCTGGTCTGTCTGCAGCAAGAGTCCTCTTAGGTTGGTTTTAACCAGAATCCCCTCTTACTCCTGATGTTTCCTCTAAAGAGCAGTTTTCCATCCACTGACCCTCAACTACTCCTTGGCTATAAAGTCCCACGTGCCCACGCTGAGAGTTGAGGCAAATCTCTCTCTTCCACTGTAAAATCCCACTGCAGTGGTCCCTACACCTACGATGATGATACTGAATAAGCCTGGCCTTACCATCTTAAGAAGTGTCACTGAATAGTTTTTCTTTAACACTAGTCAACTGTTCAAAGACTTGCTCCCTTCCACCTCAGTGCTTTTACACATGCTATTTCTTCTCTGGATAGGCCCCATACTCCTTTTCATCACCTAAAATTTTTCTATCAAACTATATTTGAAATGCTATGCCTTTGCACAATACCTTCTGATTCAACCCCTCTGACCTGGCTCATTCTTTAAACAGTACCATTTGTCAATATTTGGAAACATGGCTTACATTACAGGATAGTATTTAAAAATGCATATATGCCACATTTGGAAAAGTTTAATGTCATTTTTTCAATTGTGGTAAAAATGCATAAAATTTACCACATTGACAACTGTTAAGTGTACAGTTCAGTGTTATTAAGTATATTCAAATTGTGCAATTAATCTCCAGAACTTTTTCATCTTGCAAAACTGAAACTCTATACCAATTAAACAACAACTCCTTTTCTCTCAAAGATCATTTGACCATATATACACCAGGGTTTATTTCAGGGCTTTCTATTCTATTCTGTCTTTATGCCAGTACCACACTGTTTTGATTACTACAGGTTTGTAATATGTTATAAAGTCTTTTAAAAAAAACTCCTTCTGCCTGAAACACTGAATCACAACTTAACCTGGCTAGTACCTACTCAACCTTCAGGCCTCAGATTTTACCATCTTTGGGAAGTCTTCCCTGACCTTTACATCTCCCCAGCATTCACATACATACATCTTTCCTGTGGACTCCAACTATACACTGTACTTCCCCTATCATAGAACTTACTTTGCTTCACTGTAATCGAACTGTGACTCCCAGGGGTGTTAATCCCTGTGACACAGTCTTTATCTATCATTTTAGCTTTCACATCCCCAGCTCCTAGCAGTGCCTGACCTACAGTAAATAACCAATAAATATTAAAAACTGAATGACAATAGAATATACTCCAGTGGTAAAAAGAATAAAGTCTAGTTGATTTAGAAAATGTTCCTAAGACATATGAGGTAAAAAAAATCAAGGTGCAGAATAGTGTTTACAGAATGCTACCATTAATATAAAAAGAGGAGAATATATATTCATATAATCTGCATACATATGATATAGCTCTGAAAGTACACACAAGACAACAGTAAAGCTGATTACTTCCTGGAGGCCAGGTGGGAACTTGGGTGGATGGGGGCCAGGGAGACGAAGCCTTTTCACTGCATACATTTTTTATACTTTTAAAATCACATGATTTATTTCCTCTTTATGGTATTAAATAAGTTTAATATTTTACAGGTATATGAATGAACAGTATCCCTAAAGAAAATCAAATAGCAGCTGTGTAATATGTGGCATTTTTTCCCCCTCCCTCGTCTCATAAGAAGAAAATCAAAATGAATAAAACCTGTATCTTCAGTGTTACATCTGAACCCAGTCATCCCATCATTCCCAAAGAACCATGGAGACTAAGAATTTTACTGATAAAGTACTTGCTTTGTTTAGTAATCTTCAAGTGGCATGGTAAGTTAATCTTTGAATATCCTTTCTAAAAGCATAAGCTGTGTATAAACTGCATTTTGAGTAAATATGTACTGCTTATTACTTAGTGACATGTTCACATACTAGCTTTACAAGATGTGGTAGCTAGCTTCCAAGATGGCCTCCAATGATCTTCAAGCTCTTATGTAGTCTCCTCCTAAAATTACTGCTGGCCTATGTGAACAATAAATAGAATACTGCAGAAGTGAAAAGCAGGCCATAAAAAACATTGTGGTTTCCACCCTGATGTCTCTTGGATCTCTTATTCTGGGGCAAGCTAGCCTTTATGCCAAAAGGACATTCAAGCAGCCCTGTGGGGAGGCTCCTGTGGGAGGAACTGAGGCCTCCCTTCAACAAACAGAAAGAACTTCCCAGTAGGTGAGTGAGCCACTTTGGAAGGGGGTTCTCCAATCCCAATTAAACCTTTAGATGACTGCAACCTCACAAAATCTCAAGCCAGAACCTCAGAGACAAACGGCTCCCAAATCCCTCCTGAGATTTATATTGTTGTTTCAAGTCACTACATTTTGAGATAATGTTACGTAGCAAAAGAAAACTAAAAAGTTTATTCTCAAATAATATATTCCTTTTAAAACCACACCTCTATTATAACTTAAAAGCCATAATTTAAAAAGTAGTTAACAGATCACATAAAACTGGCAGCTTCAAATTATAGAATCAGGTAGGCTTGGAGCAAAGAGTTTTGAAGACAGCCTTCCAATAAAATGCCAGTTGCCATTAAAGAAAAAAGATAACTAATTCTGCTGGAACCCCTCATTCAGGCTCAAGGGTGAAATCCTGATTAACTGGTGTAACACCTATGAAACTGGTGGTATAGAGTATGGAAGTCATTTAAATATTTATTCTTCTTCGAAAATGACACATTAACTTTAAAGCAAGTACGATATTTTCTTTTTTTCCTCAGGAGAAAAACTTCTGTCAAGGAAACTTTAAAACTGTCTAACATCAACATTGTTAATGTTGTTAAATTGATCATACTACCCAGGGCAGTCTACAGATTCAACGCAATCCCTATCAAAATACCAATGGCATTTTTTTTACAGAAGTAGGACAATTTTAAAATTTTTATGGAAACACAAAAGACCCCAAATAGCCAAAACAATCTTGAGAAAGAAAAACGGTGCTGGAGGAATCAAACTCCCTGACTTCAGGCTATACTACAAAGCTACAGTCATCAAAACAGTATGCTATGGTAGAAAAACAAATAGATCAATGGAACAGAATAGAGCACCCAGAAATAAACCTATGCACCTATGGTCAGTTAACTGATGACAAAGGAGGCAAGAATGTACATTGGAGAAAAGATGGTCTCTTCAATAAGTGGTGCTGGGAAAACTGGACCGCTACATGTAAAAGAATGAAATTAGAACATTCTCTAACACCATATACAAAATAAACTCAAAATGGATTAAAGACCTAAATGTAAGGCCAGACACTATAAAACTCCTAGAGGAAAACATAGGCAGAACACTCTGACATAAATTGTACCAATATATTTTTTGGATCTGTCTCTAAAGCAAAGGAAATAAAAGCAAAAATAAACAAATGGGACCTAATCAAACTTAAAAGCTTTTGCACAGCAAAGGAAACCATCTACAAAACAAAAGGACAATGTAATGAATGGGAGAAAATATTTGCAAATGGTATGACTGGTAAGAGGTTAATATCTAACGTATATAAACAGCTCATACAAGTCAACATCAAAAAAACCAACAACCTGATTTAAAAATGGGCATAAGAACTAAATACACATTTTTCCAAAGAGGACATGCAGATGGCCAACAGGAACATGAAAAGATGCTCACCAATGCTAATCATCAGCTAAGTGCAAATCAAAACCACAATGAGATATCACCTCACACTTGTCAGAACGGCTATCATCAAAAAGAACACAAATAGGGGCTTCCCTGGTGGCGCAGTGGTTAAGAATCCACCTGCCAATGCAGGGGACACGGGTTCGAGCACTGGTCCGGAAAGATCCCACACGCTGCGGAGCAACTAAGCCCGTGCACCACAACTACTGAGCCTGCACTCTAGAGCCCACAAGCCACAACTACCGAAGCCCACGTGCCTAGAGCCCATGCTCCGCAACAAGAGAAGCTACTGCAGTTAGAAGCCCATGCACCGCAACGAAGAGTAGCCCACGCTCGCCAAAACTAGAGAAAGCCCACATGCAGCAACGAAGACCTAACACCGTCAAAAAAACAAAAACAAAAACAAAAAAAGAACACTAATAAATATTGGTGAGGATGTGGAGAAAAGAGAACCCTTTTACACTGTTGGTGGGAGTGTAAATTGGTGCAGCCACTATGGAAAACAGTATGGAGGTTTCTCAAAAAACTAAAAATAGAACTACCATATGATCCAGCAACTCCACTCCTTGGTATATATCTGAGGAAAAACCCCACTAATTGGAAAAGATACATGTACCCCAATGTTCAGAACAGCATTATTTACAATTGCCAAGATATGAAAGCAACCTAAGTGTTCATCAACAGATGAATGGTTAAAGAAGATGTGGCACATGTATGGAACACAATGGAATACTACTCAGCCATAAAAAGAGAATGAAATTTTGCAATTTGCAGCAACATGGATGGACCTGGAGGGCATTATGCTAAGTGAAATAAGTCAGAGAAAGACAAATACTGTATGATATCACTTATATGTGGAATCTAAAAACTACAACAAAGTAAAGCTGTCACTGTTTGCAGATGACATGATACAATACATACAGAATCCTAAGGATGCTACCAGAAAACTACTAGAGCTAATCAATGAATTTGGTAAAGTAGCAGGATACAAAATTAATGCACAGAAATCTCTGGCATTCTTATACACTAATGATGAAAAATCTGAGAGTGAAATTAAGAAAACACTCCCATTTACCACGGCAACAAAAAGAATAAAATATCTAGGAATAAACCTACCTAAGGAGACAAAAGACTTGTATGCAGAAAACTATAAGACACTGATGAAAGAAATTAAAGATGATACAAATAGGTGGAGAAATATACCATGTTCTTGGATTGGAAGAATCAACATTGTGAAAATGACTCTACTACCCAAAGCAATCTACAGATTCAATGCAATCCCTATCAAACTACCACTAGCATTTTTTACAGAACTAGAAAAAAAAATTTCACAATTTGTATGGAAACACAAAAGACCCCAAATAGCAAAAGCAATCT
>NC_041224.1:3812720-3814168 GCF_002837175.3 Physeter macrocephalus | reverse complement strand
AACCATAATTCAAAAAGACACATGCACCCCAATGTTCATTGCAGCTCTATTTACAATAGCCAGGACATGGAAGCAACCTAACTGTCCATCAACAGATGAATGGATAAAGAAGATGTGGCACATATATACAATGGAATATTACTCAGCCATAAAAAGAAATGAAACTGAGTTATTTGTAATGAGGTGGATAGATCTGGAGTCTGTCATACACAGTGAAGTAAGTCAGAAGGAGGAAAACAAATACCGTATGCTAACACATATATATGTAATCTAAGAAAAAAAATGTCATGAAGAGATTAGTGGTAGGATGGGAATAAAACACAGACCTACTAGAGCATGGACTTGAGGACGTGGGGAGGGGGAAGGGTAAGCTGTGACGAAGTGAGAGAGTGGCAGGGACATATATGCACTACCAAATGTAAATTAGATAGCTAGTGGGAAGCTGCCGCATAGCACAGGGAGATCACCTCTGTGCTTTGTGACCATGAGAGGGGTGGGATAGGGAGGGTGGGAGGGAGGGAGACACAAGAGGGAAGAGATATGGGAACATATGTATATGTATAACTGATTCACTTTGTTGTAAAGCAGAAACTAACACACCATTGTAAAACAGTTATACTCCAATAAAGATGTTAAAAAAAATAAATAAATAAAAATAAAAATAAAAACTACAACAAACTAGTGAATATGACAAAAAAGAAGCAGACTCACAGATACAGAGGACAAACTAGAGGTTACCAGTGGGGACAGGGAAGGGGGAGGGACAACAGGGGTAGGGGATTAAGAGGTACAAACTATTATGTATGGAATAATATACAAGGATATATTGTACAACACGGGGGCTACAGCCAATATTTTATAATGATTATAAATGGAGTATAACTTAAGATTGTAAATCACTATATTGTACACCTGTAACTTATATAATTTTGTAAATCAATATTCAATTAAAAAACATAATTAGAAATGCAAGACAAAATTGAGACACACTGCAAGACATGTAAGTGTATATGAGAAGCCACTGCGCCAAGTGATGACTCTTCATCATGTTGAAGATAAGCAAAAAGTATAACTACAGGATGGGATGGCATTTGTGGTATATAATATAAAAAATTCCAGCTATCTGGAAAATTTGATTGATCACAATAACGCATATACTAAGGGTTTCGGGTGGCTGATACTTTACTGTATTTTTTCATAAAATAACAGCACAAGGAAAAGCAACTGGAAATGTAGGGCTATTTATATGTATAATGCAAAGGACTAAGCCTGCTATGCTTTAATAGTTTTTCGGATTACAGTCTGCTGTCACTTTTAAATGCTAAGAATTTATTTGCACTGCTTCTATAATGCTGCTTTATTTTATAGTACAGACACAGGAAAGAAACTACTTGCTTGGGTGAAGGTTTATTTTTTTTATTTTTATTTTTTTTTTCCCGGTATGCGGG
>NC_041224.1:3788299-3811673 GCF_002837175.3 Physeter macrocephalus | reverse complement strand
TGGGCCCGTGAGCCGTGGCCGCTGAGCCTGCGCGTCCGGAGCCTGTGCTCCGCAACGGGAGGGGCCGCAACAGTGAGAGGCCCGAGTAACACACACACACACACACACACACACACACACACACACACACACACACACCAAAAAATATACAGCTCAAACTTGAGAACTGATGAGAGGAAGAAGTAGAGATTATCAGACTCTTTTAAGTTTACTACCTCATGTACTCTTATAGGAGCTTTGCCAGATAAACATATTATTAACATTTCATCACTCCTGAATCAAGTCATCACTTTGTCATATCAAAGGCTTTAACTGGTTTTAAATTTAGATTTATTTCTCTACAGTCAAAGATTTATCTTAAAGCTAATGTACCATAATAACAAAAAGGTGTTTTATTTGTAAAAGTAACATTACTAATATTAAAAACATTTTTGAAGAAAATCGACATTTACCGATTCAATAATGATCCTATTTAACTTTAAAAATGCAATACAAAGATGAAACTCAGTACACCTTTTAATTTGCAATTGAGGCTTTATTTCCCAGTTCTTTCACAGATAAAATTCTAAGGAATTCTCAGGCCCTGATTAAGCCAGTATCTCCCAAATTTTGACCACCAATCAGATGGGAGATGATTTTATAGGGGCCCAAGGACAGGGCTAAGTGACACTGAATCAAGCTAGGAAGTTCTTCTCCCTTCATTCTCTTTCAATTCCTCTGACTACATCAGGAAACCTCAGATACCTGCTTTTAATTTATGGTGGTAACTTCAAGTTTCCTTTAAAATTATGTTAATAATTATATTGATAAATATGAAGAAAGTAAGTATACAAGAAGTATGCAGATATGGCCAAAATTCTGAAGATGATATAAGAATGACTTAGTCAAGTTTGAGAAATACTACACTTTCTATATGGTCAACAAATATAACTGCCTACTATGAGCATGCCGTTAGTTTTGCCATCATGAAGGACAGAAAAAATGTTCAAAGAAATGTAAACAGGAAAGTCAGAAAAGAAGGTAATTACTTCAAAATGAGGTAATTAAAGGATTCACAGACAAGGTGGCATTTAAGCTAGAACTTAACAGGTATGATTTAGACATGCAGAGACAGGGAGAACATTCAAAGAGAACAAAAGCAGAACAATACAGGCCTGAGTGGTGTGTGACATGTTCTAAATCTTGATTGTGGTGGTGGTTACCTGGGTGTGTGTATAATGTACACATAAAACGAGTGCACATTATTACATGTAAATTTTTCCTTGATAAGTGTGATACCGTATCTTTGACCTATGCAAAGAAAATCATCGAGGTTTCAGGCTTGGATAGTTTGGGAAGGGGAGGTAAACACAATAAGGAGAAGGGAAATCCCAATTCAGACAGGGGGATCAAAAGTACTTATTTTCATATAATAAATTTTCAACAAAAGCTGTTAGCTATTACACAAAAATAGCAGCTCCATACTTCTACTTAATAGTTTCATTTCATGGACAGAACTTACCTGAATTAAGGCTTACCTATTATAATTAAATGTACTGTTCCCCACCCCCTCAAACAAAGGAGCACATTAACAGTACTCACCCCTAACAGAGTAACAAAGAATAGACAGAAGCAGCCACACACGTTGTGTGCTACTGACACCTGACAGAATTTAGCAAAATGATTTGAGACTGTATTCAACACAGACCTTGTTTGTAAGCAATTTAGAAATAACTGCCTTAGTATTTACATTTTAACCTTTAACTCTTTTCAATGATCTAAGCTCTTAAAATTATTTAGTTATTAAGTACATTTCAAGTGGCTTTTATCACATTTCACAGGTTAAGAATTCATGACTAAAAAGTGGAATCACTGTAAAAAAAAAACAATGCAATTATCAACAAGTCTTTACTTTTGGAACTTTATAATGCCATTCTTAATAAAATCAATAACTTGACCATAAAATCAAATTCCAAACTTGAATTAATAACAGTTATAGAAAAGCATCAAGAGACCAGAAAAAAGATGATACTCTTCTGCCATAAATTAAAGCATTAAGGTTCACAGAAACCTATGTGAATCCTCAATATCCTACTAAGGCAAACATAAGCCTTTTGGTCTAGTGAGTTGCCACTAGATCTTCATGCTCCACCAAGCTTAAGCTGAACACCATAGAAGCATATAATGTAGGGAATTTTAGAGCTGAAAGGGGACTCAGCTCAACTATAGTAATTTTCAAATTAATATTCTATGTAATTATACTCTAGGAGACGTTAACAGGTTGGCCATGAGAAAATATGCTCTCTGACCAGGTAAGTTTAGGAAATAACTTGGATAACCTTCCCCGGGAAGCTTACACCCTGGAGGTGTACGTGCATATATTAGTACAGTAGTAAAGGTTTTGAGAAGTCTTGCGGTTAAAAGTAAATCAGGGGCTTCCCTGGTGGCGCAGTGGTTGAGAGTCCACCCGCCGATGCAGGGGACGCGGGCTCGTGCCCCGGTCTGGGAAGACCCCACATGCCGCGGAGCGGCTGGGCCCGTGAGCCGTGGCCGCTGAGCCTGCGCGTCCGGAGCCTGTGCTCCGCAACGGGAGAGGCCACAGCGGTGAGAGGCCCGCGTACCACAAAAAAAAAAAAAAAAGTAAATCAGAAGTTAAGCCTGATGTAAACCAATATGCTCCCAAATTACTTGCCATGGAACACTGTTTTGGGGCAGTAAGAGTATTAACGGATTCAGAACAGTGTTCAGGGGAAACAGTTTGCAAAAATTTGAACCTATGAAATGCCCTTAAACGGATGACAAATCTGAGGCCTAGAGAGATCACACCTGGTCATCAGGAGAACGAACAAAGGACTTGAATGAAATCTCTCCTTCCCAGGCAAGAGTTCTTTCCACTAGTTTTACTATTAAATAGGACTCCTTTGACTGCATATAGTCAAACATTTAATTAACAACATTTACTTTACATTTAACATTTTGGTTATGGTGTTACATTTCCAGGTTTGTGTATTAACTTAGATGTTTTTTAATTCTTTGAGTCTCGGGTTCCTAATAATCAGGGTCACCTGGAGATCTATTGTTTAGTAATTCTGGGTAATGATTTAGTTCAGAGTGGCTGAAAGTAATCACTTTAAAATAAAGCATTTGTACTACAACTGGTTTTAATTTACTCTTGTTATAACTTGTCAGCTCAACAAAATCACTGTTTATCAGGTGGAGAGTTACTTACAACATAAAGCTAACATATGTTATCCACAGTAAGATGCGAGATCTTATGTCTACATCAAGACAGCCAACATCATCGAAATTGAAGGATTTTGTCTTTCTACAGTTCGGGGTTTATTTCTCAGGCAAAATCTTAGTTTCCTATCTTTTTTTGTAATCACAAAAAAAGTTTTGATTGCTTTAACTGCAATCTCCAAATCAGATTTTTCCAATCTTTATATTTCTCAAACTCCACAGAACTCTAAGAAAGTGTAAGAATAATCAAAATATAAATTACTTAGCTTTAAAAAAAGCAGTTGTGTGCCACTCCCCTTCCCCCTCCGAGAATGGAGGAGACCGAACAAGCGACTATTGTTATGTTGCAACTTTAAAAGTCTCGGGAATCAAAGGTGATGATTGTTAACAACTTCCTTATAACTGATCTGACTTCCTCTAATAAACTTCTACACTCCTTTTCAACCCCCCGCATGTAATATGAACCAGGGGGGGCATTTGTGTCTCCTCAATCCTAAACCAACTCCCCAGATGCAAGAGACCGCAGGAAGCCTCGATTCTGCCAACACAGAAGTGCATCCGCCCGCTCTCATCGCACAGGTGCGACTTCCACCCCAACCTCGCGCACCGCGCGGCCCCTGCGCAGGAGGTTCGGCCCGGTCACCCGCCGGCCCCGGCCCCGCCGGCCCCGGCCTTCCTCGCGGCGCCGCCGCCCGGCCCCGGCCCGCCGGTCCCCGCGCAGCTCCCGCCTCCACGGAAACCAGAGGGCGGCAGGCCGGCTTCGCGAGTTCAGGCGGGGCCGGGGCGGCAACACCCCCCCAACCCATCAGCCGACCCGCGGGGCGTCCCGGCGGCTCGGGAACGAGCCAGGCCAAGCAGGCCGCTCGGGGCCGGCGGCCGGCCTCGCGACCGCGCTGGGGGCGGGGACGCTGTTACCTGCCGGGGCTCGGCCGCTCCCTGCCGGCGCCGCTCTCCTGGCAACCGCGGCAGCGACACGGAGTCCGGGAGCCTGAGGGCCTAGTGACAGCTCCCGACGTGCACCGCGCTCGCGCCCACGCCGGCGTCGACGTCCTCGGCCCTCGATCCCCGCCCCCGGTCCGCTCCTGGCCTCCCGGCGCTAGCTGTAGCCACAGCGCCCTCAAGCGGACTGTCGGGGGAAGCGGCCCATCACCACCAATTGAGGGAGTGGACCTGGAAAGGGGTGTAGCAGGTGTTTTCCACGCGCCAGCCCCATCATGATGGGTGGAGAGATGGAAAGGTTGCTAGGAGTTGAAAATAGCTTTTAAATATTATTTAAGTATTTGTTTAAATTGTTTAATTGTTTAATTCCTCAATATTAAGGAACCCCAAGCACAGAGAGGTTAAAAGACTTGTGAAGTTAGGAGACAAATAGTTGTTATCACATTAGGAGATATTTTCATTCTAGAAACCTAGAATCATGTTGTTACAAGAATTGCACCCTTTTGCCTAAAATATAGGGTGAAAAAAATGGTTGGTTTATTTTGCGAATGTGAAATACATGAAATATAACAATTCTTAAAAGTAATGAAACATCAATTATGAAGAGCATGCTGTGTTAAGAATGGTATATAGGGAGTTCCCTGGTGGTCCAGTGGTTAGGACTGCACGCTTCCACTGCCGTGGCCCACATTCAATCCCTGGTCGGCGAACTAAGATCTCGCAAGACGAGTGGCCCACAAAGAAAAAAAAAACAAACTTATATTTCAATATAATGTGTCAGTATTTAGGCACTTAATAGCTTTGAGAATTAAAGGTGGAAAGCATAAGGAGTCGAAATTGTGGAGGGAAATAATCAATAAACCAATGTATCATATATATTAGGAAGAAAAAAGAGTTTTATTTAAGCCAAATTGAGGGCTATAGCCTGGAAGACACAGATTGAAGAAGCACTTGAACTGTGTTCCACTGGACTACAAAATGGGGGCAGCTTATAAAGGCAAAAGGCCCAAAATTACGTAAATTATTTGTCAAGAATTAGGATTGGAGCTGGCAAGAAGTACGGGTGCTTGTTAGGTGAGGATAGGTTGGGGTCTGAAACGGTTGCGTAGTTACAAGGGGAGACCTTGAGACTATAAGTTTGCAGCTGGCAGCTGCTAGCAGATATTGTTTTGAGAATGGCTGGTGGCGTCCTTGAGTCTGATACAGTTCAGAAAATTTAAGTTCTCAGTAATACAAGAACGTGTCTGAAACTATGTCCACAATGACCACCTTGGCTTCATTTGGAATGCCTGAACCACAGTTACTCCATTTTTTTTTAATGCATGTTTTCTTTAATGGTTAAAGTAGATGCACGATGCATTTTTTTTTTTTTTTTTTTTGGCCGTGCCAGGTGGCATATAGGATCTTAGTTCCGAGACCAGGGATTGAACCCACGTCTCCTGCAGTGGAAGCACAGAGTCTTAACCACTGGACCGTCAGGGAAGTCCTCAATGCATATTTAATAGGCCATAAATAGGCTGTTTTGGTTAGCCTAAAGTTCAAGTTAAACCTTGTATAAGCCAGAATGACTTCCCTATATCTTAATATGTGAAAATTTCTTCCATCAAAACCTTCACCCTTCATCACCATTGAGATGAAATAGCAGTCAACTTAATTCTTTTAATTGTGTTACCTCCATCCATGATTTTTAATTATTCTGATGGATACAGGAATTTGTGAGGCAAAACAATAAACTTTAAAAACTCCAAATATAGATTTTAGAAAAATTGTCTTAAACTAGTATCTCTAGGGACATGGCTTTATTATTTATTTGGAAAATCTTCAAATTAATACATTTGGTGTGTGATAATTGTGACGCTGAAATGATAAAGTAGAAAATCAATAAACATACGATTTTCTACATATAAGCAATCATTGTTTCTATTTTTTTAAAGCCTCTTGTTTGAAAAGAATTTTCATTATAATACTACCATGGCCTTATATTTTAATATTTTCCCATGATAAGTTGTATTAGATCCTTTTCTTTACTGGGTCAAACTTTCCAAAAACATCTTCTAGTAGCAATGATAGTACAACTTCCCTGAGTCAGTTTTTACTTTTGCAAAAGTGAAGAGCGGAAATGTACATATGGAGTCATTCTCATCTTCCTCTTTTCAAAAGTTATGGGAATGCTTGATCCTGTGCTTCATGATACTGGATTTAACCACACTCTCTTCTGCATAGATAACAGAAAACTTCTCACATTTTTGCAACCGTTTCCATCCTGGAGCGACTGGGTCTAAATTGAGAAGCAATGCCACGTCAGTCCTGGACATTTGTTGCCTCAGACAGGGCTACCAAACGGCCGACTAGCGCTCATTAAAAAATAGAAAAAACAAAAAACCGACCGTAGTTCATTAAAACAAAGACAAAAATATCCAAGGTACAGTGTGTTTGGGGTGGGGAGTTCGGCTCTCTGGCCTCCTGGGGACAGTGCCCGGCTATACCGACCCCTCTCCATCATCTCCCTCTCGTCCAGTCTCCTCCCTACCCACGCTACCCAAAGCACTGCACTGGGGGTCTGACTTTGAAGGTCATTTCCAGGGAGCCGGATGCATCAGGTGGCACCGTGGGAGGACACTTCGGCTGCCCCCCGCCCATCTTTCTCCGCGCTCAGACCCAAAGCCGGGATTTGAAACTGCCACGCCCCCCAGATGGCGTCCTCGCGGCGGCGCGCTCTTCTCCCGGCAGGTGGCGCTGTGGGCTGGCGGGCAGCCGACCTCCGGGTCCCGGAGGCCCGCGCCGCCCACACCGCCGCCGCTGCCGCTCCTGCTCCGGCTCGGGCCGCACGTGCAGCCCCTTTCCGGCCCTGGTGCCCGGGGTCGCCGGAGGCCCTGGCTGGGTACCTGCCATGGCGGCGGCTGCGGCGGAGGCGCGCGTGTTCCTGGAGGTGCGGAGACGGCTGCACAGCGCGCTGCTGATTCTGGGGTAAGGCGGGCGGTGGAGTGCGGGCTCCCAGGCGCAGCCTAGCTCGCTTTTCGGCTGCCCGGGCAGGCTCCGCCTCCCTCGGAAGGACGGGTTTTTGAATTTATTTTTTCCAGTTGCTTAGAGCTTCTGGGTTACTCAAAGTGGAGTTACTCGCCCCCGCGCGCGCCCCCAGTCTCCCCTCGGCTGGCAAACACAGCATCACCTGGGAACTTTTTAGAAATGCATTGTCTTAGCTCCACATCAGCACTACTGAATCAGAACTTAGATTTTAACACTTTTCCCGGGATTCAGATGCACATTAAAGTTTGAGGATACCTAATGTACCACTCCGTTGACAGTGCCCTGCGTTTCCCACAAAACAGTGCAAAAAATGTTTTGATTGCCTCTTTGGGATCCTCGTTGTAAGAAATCTGTTCCAATGTGAGAGCTTCCTGTTTTGTAAATAAACTCTGGTGTTATTTTTTCCTCCCCAAACTGTTCTCTATGCAAAGGAACGGACACACTGGTTCAGTAAACGTGTGTTCAGCGAACGACTAACCAAGGTTGCAGACTTCTTATTGGAGCGCATTCTTTTATTCATCTTCAGAGTTCCAGTGAGAAGTCTGCACGCGTTTAACTTGCTATTCATTACACAAAGAAGAAACTGTTAGGAAAAGTGTTCTCTTTTTTTGGTTTGGTAGTATATGGGACCTCGACTATTCCCTTGTGACCACTGTTTCAAACAGTAGATTAGACGTTAAAATCCGGAACATTTTATTACATAGCACTACTCTGAGATAGACTTATGCTTAGCCTTTTCTTTTCCTGAAACCAGCCAGATGTCTGGTGTGGCAGTTTTGGATTTGGCCTGAGAACTGGATTCAATCCTAGCTTCTTCAGCAGAGTAGAATCCTTTAATTTGAATGTTTTCAGTTGTAAAATGGGGACGATGTTTATTACTCTTCTTTCTCTCTTTCTCCCCTGCGTCCTCCCCCGCCCTTTATCAAATCATGAGTTCAAATAAGTGCTGCACGTCCAACTCAAATTCACCTTGTAAGGTTATTCGGAGCCCACACCTTACACAAAATGAAACAAGACAACCTCCCTCCTTTCTCTCATCAAAGGGGCCCTTCATGGTTCCCCTGGATAACTCTCCCTTCTTTCAGCAAGATAAGAAACCTAACTTTGCTGGACTCCTGTTTTGTCCCTGGTGGTGTTTGGCTGTTGAGCTTTATCACCAGTCAATTTCCCCAATCCTAAAAGCAACCACTGTTCTGATTTCATTCAACAACGATTAACTTGCCAGTTCTTGAACTATGTATAAATGGATTCATACAATAGGTACTTGATTGTTTCTGGCTGCTTTCCTTCAACAGTGTTTGTGAGATTCATGTTTCATCTATGTCATTGCATACATCAATAGACCATTCTTTTTTTCCTGCTGAGTAGTTTTCCACTGTATGAATATACGACAATTCATTTATCCATTCATCTATTGCTGGATATTTTGTGTGTTTCTAGAGCTTGCTTGTTATGAATAAAGCTGCCATACATTTTTTTTTTTTTTTTTTGGCCACACTGTGTGGCTTGCTGGATCTTAGTTTCCCCACTGGGGATTGAGCCCGGGGCCCTAGGCAGTGAGAGCGTGGAGCTAACCACTGGATTGCCAGGGAATTCCCAAAGCTGCCATACATTTTTGTGTAAGTATTTTTGCTGGGTCATAGGGTAGATGGAGGCTTTACTTTATGAGAAACCATTGAACAGTTCTCCAAAGTGATTGTACCAGTTTACACTCTAACCAGAAAAAAGTGAATTCTAATGGCTTCACATTCTCGTCTGCATTTAGTGTTGTCAGTCTTCGATTTAGCTATTCTGGTGGTATAAAGTAGTATCTCATTGTCATTTTAATTTGTATTTCCCTGATTAATAATGTTGAGTACCTTTTCATTTGCTTTTTGGTCATTCATATATGTTCCTTTGTCAAGTGTCTTCTAATACCAAGTTGTTTATCTTATTGTTGAATTTAAATAGTTTTTTATAGAGTCTGGAATTTAAATAGTTTTTTATGTAGTCTTTATATAGTCTTTTTCATTTATGCCTGTGAGTATGTGAATATTTTCTCCCAATCTGTAACTTTTCATTTTCTTAATTGTGTCTTTTGATGAACAGAAAATCTTAATTATAATGAAATCCAGTTTATTGCATTTTTTTCTTTAATGGTTAGTTTTTTGTGTGTCCTTAAGAAATCTTTGCCTACCTCCAGCTTGTGAGATTTTTTTTCCTCTGTTTATTTTCTAGGAGTTACATAGTTTTAGCTTTTACATTTAGGTCTGTGATTATGTCAAATTAGTTTTTGTATTTGGCATGAGGTAGGGCTCAAAGTTCATTGCTTTTCTATAAGAATGCCCAGTTGTTCCATCACCATTAGTTAAAAGGCTGTCATTTCTTCCACTGATATAACTCAATGTCTTTGTCAGAAATCAGCTGACTATACTGTTTGCATGGTATGTCTTTTTCTACCCTTTTACTCTCAACCTGTGTCTTTATATGTAAAATTTTAAAAGCATGTACTGGGCAGAGTTTTAAAAAATCCATTCTGACAATCTCTGCATTTTAATTAGAAGTTTTAGTCTGTTTGTAGTTAGTGTAATTGATATGATTTTTATTCTTTCCCTAATCTTAAAAGAACTGCTTCTAGCATTTCATCATTGGGTGTGATGATGTTGACTTTTGGCAAATCTGTTTGGTAGACTGCACAGTTCCTTTCTTTATGTTTTAATAAATTTATTTATTTATTTTTGGCTGCATTGGGTCTTCGTTGCTGTACGCAGCTTTCTCTGGTTGCGGCGAGCGGGGGCTACTCTTCCCTGTGGTGTGCGGGCTTCTCATTGCGGTGGCTTCTCTTGTTGCGGAGCTTGGGCTCTAGGTGCGTGGGCTTCGGCAGTTGTGGCACGCGGGCTCAGCAGTTGTGGCTCGCAGGCTCTAGAGTGCAGGCTCAGTAGTTGTGGCGCATGGGCCCAGTTGCTCCACGGCATGTGGGATCCTCCCGGACCAGGGCTTGAACCCACGTCCCCTGCGTTGGCAGGCAGACTCCTAACCACTGCGCCACCGGGGAAGCCCCATAGTTCCTTTCTATTCCTAGTTTACTAAGGGTTATCATCATGAACAGATGCTGTGTTTTCCTTAATGATTTCTGCGTGTATTATGATGGTCATATTTTTTCCTTTAGTCTTTACTTCTGTGACTTGCATTAGAAACAATCTATTTATATTAAGCCATCTTAGCATTCCTGGGATAAACCTTGGCCATTCATTTATTAAATTCTCAGATGTTTACTGAGTTCCTCTCCTAGGGCCCAAAACTCAGATTCTAGGTGCTGGTTATATGGCTGTGAACACTAACAGCAAAGCGAAGACAAAAATACTTGCTCTCATTGAGCTTACAGTCTAATGGTGGTGAGAGGTAGGCAGAAAATACACAAATATTTATATATGTTATAGTGAATAGAGATATGTACCTAGCAGAAAATAAAACAGAAACGGGGGTAGGGAAAAAAATTCCAACCCCTTATTCTGAATGAGAAAGCAACAGTGGAGCAATAAACTGAAAGGGGTGAGGTCTGGGACTGTATTATTCCCAGTGGAAGACTGTTGCCCTGTGAGAGAACAGAAAGTATGAGGTGGTACCTAGTTCAGAGAGATGTAGGGGGGCTGGTGAAGCACATAGTAAAGGGTCTTGCAGTGGTGTGCTGGAAAATGTTCAGTGACCTGCTCTCCAAGAAAACCAGACAGACAAAAACATTCTTCCTGATCTGCACCACTTACTGATTCCTGTGGTGGGAATACGTTCACCATAGATGATATCAAACTACCAAAGTGAGGTCAACTGGCTTGCAAAATGCCTGGAATGTTAACAATTGCCTCTAGTATATTACTGGGTCTTAGAGACCACTGAAAGGACCTTAGCTTGGACTCAGAGTTGAGATGTGAGGTTATGAGATAGTTTCGAGCAGGGTGTGACACCTGAAGGAATACAAGAGAATAGTGACAAAAGCCTCACATATAAAAAGTGTGGGCAATTAGGGTCTCAAAAACTTTGTTTTGGAATAATCTCAAACTTGAGAGTAGGTTGCTGTCACTCTTGAATACGTTACTGTGGATTTCCTACAAATAAGGACGTTCTCCTACAAAACCAGCATGCAACACTCAAAATTGGGAAATATGTTACTGCCATCTTATACTCAGACCTTATTCAAGTGTTTCCAGTTGTCTACTTACTATCTGTAATACAAAGGAATCCAGCTCAGAAGCATGCATTGTATCTTCATGCTTCCTTCGTTGTTCAATCTGGAAGAGGTCCTCAGTTTCCTTGACTTTAATGATCCTGACACTTTTGAAGATTACAGCCCAGTTATTTTGTAGACTATTCCTCCATTTGGTTTTGTCTTATGTTTCCTCAAGATTACGTTCAGGTTATACATCTTCGGCAGGGATATCACAAAATTGATGCTGTGTTCTCATTGCATCCTCTCAGGTGGCACTTGATTTTGATTTGTTCCATTAAAGTTCACGTTAACTTTGAGAACTTAAATAAGGTGGTATCTGCCAGGCTTCTCCACCATAAATTGCCCCTTTTTTTTCATTATCAATAAGTATTAATTGATATTAATAATTCTTTTCATTATCAATAAGTATTAATTGAGACTATGTAACTGCCCTGTTCCTCATCATACTTTCATTTTATTCACTTATTTATTATTATTTTAAATTGAAGTCTAGTCATTCATTTATTCATATGCGTATGGACCCATAGCTCTGTTTCATTCAGTGGGTTACTTTTTTCTCAAATTACAACCAGATGTGGCCAGGGGGAGTCCCTTCAAGATGATTTCTGTGTTTTTTTGTGGGTTTTTTTGGTTGTTTGTTTGTTTTGACATTCTTTGATTTCTTCTTTACTTAGTTGCACAGCAAGATATGCCAGGCTCAGGCTCATCTCATTCTTTTTCTGTCCCACCCCTGTATGCAGTTATTTTTCCAAGGAACCATGTTTTGTTTCATTTTTGTTCATTTTGTTTTTAAGTGGAAAATGACCTTTAGAAACCAAGATGTGGGCACAGAGTGTGCTCATTACTACTGGAGTGTCACTTCTCCCAGACCCACTAGTAGACAGAACTAGAGTGTGTGTGTATGACATATGTATTGCGTTTATGGATGCATGTATATGTGTGTGTTTATAAATATATCATAATACACATACGCATATATCTATATATATTACTGTATCTATTTATATGCATTGGAAACCGTGACTTCACCCAGGTATTTTAGATTCTGGTCTACCACCATAGGATCCATTCTGGTTTTCTCCCTTTCCCTCTGTAGCTGTTTCCCACAGTGAGAATCCTGGATTCCATTATCCTCATGACATGTATTTACTTGGTCAGTTCCACTCTATGCGGTTAATCTTCCGCTGGCGTCCTTTGCCGCTTCCCTTCCCTCCACTCAGTGTTGACACTCTCCTCACCCGCTTGGGCTCTGTTACGGACTGAATGTTTCTTTTCCCTCAGAATTCATATGTTAAAGCTCTACCCCGTGATGGTATAGGAGATGGGGCTTTGGGAGATAATTAAGTTTCAATGAGGTCATGAGTGTGGAGCCACTATGATGGGATTAGTGTCCTTATGGGAAGAGACGCCAGGGCTTCCTCTCTCTGCCACGTGAGGACACAGTGAGAAGGCAGCCGTCTGCAAGCCAGGAAGGGGGTCCTCCCCAAGAACTGCTAACATTTTGATCTTGGACTTCCCAGCCTCCAGAACTAGGAGAAATAAATGTCTGTTGTTTAAGCCACCCACTGTGTGGTGTTTTGTTACAGGCACCTGACAGACTAAGACAGGCTCTGAAACTCTGTGCTGAGCTGCCCCCCACCTGCTGCTGACATTTCCTCCTTTCTCCTCTTGGAACCTGACATCCTTGCTGGGTGGCCCTCTTGGTGGTTGCTCTCCTCACCCTGCTGGGTTTCTCATATCTACCCCAGGCTTCAGTGGTTCTCCCACCCTTTCGAAGATACTTATCTTTCTTTGCCCTATGTAATTGTCTGCATTTTTCAGGAAGAGGAAGGGAGGAAAGGGTGGCATGCCAGAGCTGGGCAGGCAAGGGACTTAGGAACCCAGTGGTTTCCCTGCAGACACTTCCAAGTGCCAACTGCACAGTCTAGTTTGAAAATCGCTGAAGTACCAAACTGAACAAATTGTGTATCTTTAGAGCAGTGGTTGGCAAACTACAGCCTAGGGGCCAGATCTAACCTACGGCCTGTTTTGTTACAGTCTATGAGCTAAGAATGGATTTTATATTTTTTAAAGGGTCATTAGGAAGAAAAAAAAGTAGACTATGCCTCAGAGACCATATATGGTCTATAAAACCTGAAATGTTTACCATCTGACCTTTTATATAAAAAGTTTTCTGACATCTACTTTAGAGGATTATTATTTCTTAAACATCATTTCTGAAGACTAGACTTTTGACTCAAGAGTTTGAGTCTGTCTTCCCTGGAAAAGACTCAGGCTTGTTTTGTTTTTTCAATAATTTCTTTTTTAAAATATAATTTAATTTTGAATTTTGGGGGACTTCCCTGGCGGTCCAGTGGTCAGGACTTCACCTTCCAATGCAGGGGGTGTGGGTTCAATCCCTGGTCATTGGGGAGCTAAGATCCCACATGCCTTGCTGCCGAAAAACCAAAACATAAAACAGAAGCAATATTATAACAAATTCAATAAAGACTTTAAAAACGGTCCACGTCAAAAAAATTAAAAAAAAAAAACAAAACTTTTGGCCACATTGCACAGCTTGCAGGATCTTAGTTCCCTGACCGGGGATCGAACCCACACCCTCAGCAGTGAAAGCGTTGGAGTCCTAACCACTGGACCGCCAGGGAAGTCCTAAGACTCAGGTTCTTGATATTCTGTATTGCTGATTAAGTGCCGATCTACACACTTCTAAGAGGAACTAGCCAGAAAGTAGTTTTAAAATTTTCTAAGGCAAAATAGGAGGCCTGACCAAGACTCACACCTGAACACACGGTAGGACCTCTCTACTTGGATGACATTCAAGTGGATGGCCCACCTTCTGTACTTCAGTGACACTGAGTGGATGGCCTGCTCTTGCTGTCAGCGCTTAAGAGGGGATCCAGGTGCTTTGCTCCTCTGGTGCAATGCTGAGCATATTTCAACTTCATAGGAGTATCATTGCTATATGTCTTCATACCCTTCTGTACTTTTGGTGCCTGGTAGACAGCAACTGTGTTTTACTCTATTGCCTGCACCAAGTGATTTGTGTTTGCCGTGGACTGGATTAGTAAGTCCTTTCACGCCTGGTATTCATACATCACTAGATTGTTTTCTTCATTATTTGTTTATTCTTAAAATCGACAAAGTTTTTTCTCCTGTGCCTTTTGTTTTACGAAATCCTGGCTTCCTTTTCAAAATCCTGTATATCAAATACAATGCTTTACTCTAATTTACTGTAAGTAAAGTAAAACATTGAAATGCTGGTCTCAGAAGCAAGAATATGTCACTAACTCATCCATTCATTATTCACATAACATTTACTTAGTGCTTGGCCTAGAATAGTCGCTGCCCCCCTCCACGTGCTTCCATAATCCCCCTGTATTATGAATAAGTGCACCGTAGTTTTAATGCTCCCTTGATCATTCCTGTTTACTAGCCTGTCCCCTGCTTGGGGGTGTGGGGTGCAGATATCTTGTTAATCGTTGTATTCCCAGTACCTGGCACATGGTAGAACTCAAAAAAGGTGTGTTGAGTGAGTGAACGAATGTCGAAATCATGCTAGGATCAAGGGATGCAAAGGTGAATAAGCCGCCGTCTTACGCTGCCTTGTTGAATTCTCTGGCCCAGAATACTTCGATGAACAAGGGCGTGGCGCATGACAGACTAGCATTCCGTTGTGCTGGTTTGCAGAAGCTGAAGTCAGGGAGACGGGTGGGACGGAAGAGTCGGGGGTGGGGAAGCGAAGCGGCAGGCGGTGCAGCAGATCCAGCAGCAGCCCAGGGGGAGGTCCGGGCTGGAGTGGATGGAGGAAGCACTGGGACAGAGGAGAGAGTTGGCACTCAGGATCATTGGCAGTGGGAAAGAGTACATGCTTAAGAATGCATCGTTACCATAAAAAAAAGAAGAAGAAGCAAGAATGAAAAATATGTCTCTGAACTTTCATGTTACGGTGACAGCGAAAAGTACTCTCTGACCTCATCTAAACCTAGTATCGATTAGCTTCCTTTACGATCAGTTCACTGCTGTTTTTCCACGACAGTGACTAAATTCAGGGCCCTTATTGAAGAGGAACAGAGAGCTCCTTGGCCGTTTTTGTTTCTTTCATAATGTGTCTTTCATCAATGAGAAATAATTTCTTGTGTGTTATTTTTAATTCCCAGCGATCCAAACGAAGGAGGTCTGCCCATGGATGTCTGCGTAACGCCGACCTCGCTCCAGTTGAAAAGCCCGGGCGGCTGCACGGAGCTCTGGCTGCCAGCAGGGGTCAGGCTTGTCCCGTCCTCCTGCCGCGGGCTGCAGCACGTGGCCGGGGACGGGCTGCACCTGCGGCTGCAGGCGCGGGCGGAATTCTGCCCAAGTGAGTAGTGCTGGTGGTCCTCTTTCTGCATTTGCTTTTTCATTATAAATCAAAGGTGATTTTTTTTTTTTCCTTTGAAAGGTTGAACTTTTCCCAGGTGAAAATCACTGCTCATCAGCTGCATAGGATGAGCTGGGGGTCCAGAAGATGGATGTTTTTTTGCCAGCTCTGCCCATTTATTAGCTGCATGCAGTTGAACCTGTTACTTAACCTTTCTGAGGCTTTGTTTCTTTGGGGTTTTTTAAAGTGTTTTGTTTTGTTTTCCTAATAGCCTGCACTTTTTTTTTTTTTTTTAGAGCAGTTTTAGGTTCACAGCAAAATTGAGCAGTAGGTACAGAGATTTCCCACATACTCCCTGCGTTGTTTCTTTAATTGTAAAAGCCTGGCTCACAGAGTTGATAGGAAGATGAAATCAGATGGCACTCGTGCAAGACCTGGTTGATATTAAAGCATTACGTAGAAATTCATTCATTCAACAAATATTAGCTCATTGGATCTAGGTGCTAAGGTACAGAAGTGGGCAAGCTAGGAAGGTCTCTGCCCTCATGGGGCTTAAGATTCTAATCAGTGGGAACAGGTAATGGACACACAAGTTATTTGGATACAGAGGTAAGTGCTGTGGGCAAAGTTAAGCAGAATAATGGGATAGGGCGTGACTAGGGGCAGATGAGGGTCAGGGAAGGCCACTCTGAGAAAGCAGTGTTTGACCAGAGAACTGAATGATGGAAATGATCGCATCCAGGTAGGGGCATTTTCTTTCTTTCTTTATTTTATTTATTTATTTTGGGCTGCGTTGGGTCTTCATTGCTGCGCGCGGGCTTTCTCTAGTTGCAGTGAGCAGGGGCTACTCTTCATTGCGGTGGCTTCTCTTGTTGCGGAGCACGGGCTCTAGGCGCGCGGGCTCAGTAGTTGTGGCTCCCGGGCTCTAGAGCGCAGGCTCAGTAGTTGTGGCGCACGGGCTTAGTTGCTCCGCGGCATGTGGGATCTTCCCGGACCAGGGATCGAACCCACGTCCCTGCATTGGCAGGCGGATTCTTAACCACTGCGCCACCAGGGAAGTCCGGGACGTTTCTAACTAGAGGGAACAGTACATATAAAGATTCTGAAATTGAGTCTGATGTATCATTTGACTTTGATTGTTGCTATGCCTGTGGTACTTCCAATATTTTGTTGTTGGCACGTTGATTCAGAAAGGCAGTAGAAATGTTTCTCGCGGTAATTTATTGAATGACCTCACTGGTTCATTGCCTCTCTGCCATGTGAGTGATATGCTTCGGAGGATTAGAAATGCTGTCAAAAGGGGAAACGGAGGCTGTAACAGCTGGATGTGATACTCGTTCTCAGAGAAGGATTATAGTTCTTACGGATGCACTTGAGATGTCCCTGTTGTCTCATGGGTGCGAAGCCTTTCATCTGCGTTTCTCCAAGCAGCCCCAGGGGCCGTCAGCAGGATTGTACTGAAGAGCTGTTTAGGGATTGTCAGGTGTCCCCTGGCATCTCTATCCTGGCTTTTGAAAGGAAAGAGAAGTAGAGGAAGCTCCGTTCCTTTTTTGTTGGAGAATGATTTTGCTCAAGTGCTGGATTAGTGAATAACTAGTGTGAGTTGAGCAGGGTTGGTTTGAGGAAAGAAGTGCCCTGGGGCTGAAGTGGCATAGGATAAACCTAAGAGTGACTGCTGGAATAGCCATGGAAAGAAGAATGGGGCCGTCGAGATGGGAGATAGACGCTCTGAGGGGACCTCGTGATTGGCAGCGGAAGTGTTGTTCCAGGGAAGAAGCCTTGGGAGGCTGGCTCCTGTGATGTCATCACCTGTCTTTAGCGGTGATGAACAGTAACCCACAGCAGGAATCTTGGGTCACATCAGGAAACTGGAGAAAGGCAGGCGCGAAAGCCACAGGGGAGTGCTTTCAGATCTTCTGCTAGTTCTCTGGGACCATGATTTTAGGTCCTATGATGAGGAGGTACGGAGACCTTCCAGAGACAGAATTGGTATGCTGCCTACCCATATTCTAGAACAGTTAAATAGCAAACCTTGAACCATTTAAAAAAAATTTAACTCAGCACACGTGACCGTCTAGTTTTAACTGTTGGACAAAATAAATTGACTGCTGTGTGTTGGTTTGCATCTCTTGTGGGCATTCACGGGTCTCCAATTTCTTTACATGTTTAACGCATATTTTGCTCAACAGTCTGAAGAGGAAACCATTCAAAGCCCTGTTCTGCAGTGCATGAAGGGGTATGCAGAATAGATTCCTCAGTATTTAATTGCTTTCGTGCTTTCCACATAATAGGTGGTGAATAAATGTTTGCCGAATGAATAAATTTCAAATAGGTGCATACTGATGTAAACTTGAACCAAAATCTGTGGTAGGAAGCGAGTCTTAACATTTATAGCCTTCAACCTATGTTTCTGGGTTTTTACAGAGTTGACTTTTCAACTATAAGAATGCTCTTTTAAGGACTACAGTAGCCATATTGTTACACTGTTTTGAATGCGTAGGTCAGACGTGACCTTTGACCCCGAACTGGCTGCAGTAAGATCTGATGTAGCACCAGCGTTAGGTTCATCCCCAGGTGGCAGTGCCTCCCAGGGTGCCCCTGTATCAGAAGGTTCTGACTTGAACCTGAGCCTGCACCACGCTGGGTGAGCAGCAGAGGGTAGTGTGTCACTGAGAATTTGTTTATTGGTCCTGAAAAGAAAATTCTGGATGTCTTACCCAGGTCTACGTATTATCTGCTCAGAGCTAAAGAATACTGCTTGTTTCACTTTAGTGCTACAGGGCAGTCCTAGAAATTAAACAGAAGAATTTTTAACTCTTAAGGCTTAAACTTTCTCACATGAATTTTTTTTTATAAATCTTAAAATATAAAGTAACATAAACCAAATTCAAATTGCTTGATTCTAATGGATATAACCTCATTTCTTCAGACTCTTTTTAATAGACAAATATTTTTGTGGGTTTGGTTCTTTGTTCTTTGGGCTTTTTTGGGAACGAAAGTTTCCTTCATGAATGAAATAACGGAAACTAAGGAAACATACATACTGTCTTATACTGCTCTTTCATATACGATGGGAAATATATGTTTTCCCACATCTTTAATCGGAAATTGAGTTTCACTCTTGGAAGATGGAACTCTTCTTAGGAGCCGTTTCATTCCCCGGGACCTGCCCGATAAAGACCAATTTCAAGATTGATTTTGTTTGTACGTACTGGTAAGATGCCAGAGCGGACATCAACCTTGTTTAAATCGAATTAAATTTAAGAAGACTGTTTGCCAGCAGTCACTGTGATGAAAAACTGTCCCTAAGCATAGCAGAGGAAAGCTGCGGATGGAGAAGCTCTGCGTAGTTAGCTCGATGTGAAAGAAATAGCTCCTTTTCTCTCATCCTTAATGTTGGTATTTCCAGAATGGGAGAGATAACGAGTTATCTATGTTACACAGATAATTTAGGGCAATACCTAACTCTGAAACATGTAGCAAAATCTGTTTTTGAAAACACTTCCCAGTATTTGCTTCTGCTTGAGTCATCAGATAAAAGTAACTAAATGGGTACTTCTGGGTAGATCATAAACAGTGCTTATTGGTGGTAATTTATTGCGGCTGTTAAACTCGAAGTATGTTAATGGATTTGTCCCAAACCTCTAAGATTTGCTGTTTCCTTGATTTCCTCTAGACCTGATCTCAGTGTTTAATCAAAGCTCCCAAGCCCAAGGATGTTGCACGTTTTATTGCCAGTCCTGCGGTGAGATCATCATAAGGAACAGGTAAGGAACACAGTCCACACTGGTTCATCCTGTGCCTGGCAATGGTTTTTCTCTTTTTCTATCAGAATTTTTTTTTTTTTTTTTTTTTGCGGCACGCGGGCCTCTCACTGTTGTGGCCTCTCCCGTTGCGGAGCACAGGCTCCGGCCGCGCAGGCGCAGCGGCCATGGCTCACGGGCCCGGCCGCTCCGCGGCATGTGGGATCCTCCCGGACCGGGGCGCGAACCCGGTTCCCCTGCATCGGCAGGCGGACGCGTAACCGCTGCGCCACCAGGGAAGCCCTCTATCAGAATTTTTGAAGGAACTGCCAAGGGAGCAGTCTGTGGCCTTCAAATGAGAGCCACAGACTCAATGTCACGTTGAACCAGACCAGCCCCCAAACT
The DNA here is from genome assembly GCF_002837175.3 of Physeter macrocephalus. Classification (NCBI taxonomy): domain Eukaryota; kingdom Metazoa; phylum Chordata; class Mammalia; order Artiodactyla; family Physeteridae; genus Physeter; species Physeter macrocephalus. The sequence goes on along the minus strand of NC_041224.1, from coordinate 3,791,782 downwards.
CTCTAGCAATCACGGAGCAGCTAGATTTTCTCCAGCTGACAAAGGGGAACAATAGGATGCTGGCTTTGAGGGAGGAAGGCTTATCTTGGTGGAATAGCCGGTAGAGATAGGCCCCTCTCCTCTGAAAACAGACACGGCATCTGTTACACGTTTTAGCCATCATCCTGGTGAATGAACTTTTCCCACATTAAGTGAATTTTCTAAATAGCAGAAGCTTTTGCAGCACAGTTTTGTACTTGAACTGTTTCTATTAGTGCCTTTCTAAAATCCATTTCCTGTTTCCCTGCTTATTAAAACAACATATAAAGCACAAGTCAACCTTTTGTTGATGCTTAGGTTAATGCTGTAACCTGCCTTCGAGGTATGCTGTGATTACCCCATTGAGATGGGAAGGGCCCTTTGCTGTATCCTTTGTATTCCCCTGTTGTCTCTTTTAATTATTTTTCCATCCTCTCCTCCTGTCAGCCTCTTTGTTTCCTGGGCACAAACCCTGCTCTCTGAGTTTTCTAATCACTCATAGGCTGGAAAGACAGAGCAAACCCTTATTATCGTTAACAATATTTTTTTTACTTTATTTGTTTTTGGCTGAGTTGGGTCTTTGTTGCTGCGCGCAGGCTTTCTCTAGTTGTGGTAAGCGGGGGCTACTCTTCGTTGCAGTGCGCGGGCTTCTCATTGTGGTGGCTTCTCTTGTTGTGGAGCACGGGCTCTAGGCATGCGGGCTTAAATAGTTGCGGCACGCAGGCTCCAGAGCGCAGCCTCAGTAGTTGTGGCACGCGGGCTCAGTAGTTGTGGCGCGCGGGCTTAGTTGCTCCGTGGTACGTGGGATCTTCCCAGACCAGTGCTTGAACCCGTGTCCTCTGCATTGGCAGGTGGATTCTTAACCACTGCGCCACCAGGGAAGTCCCTGTTGACAATATTTAAAGGAAGAATTTAGAGCTCTTTGTTGGATGGGTTTCCTTGGAGACTTACATGAGACCCCTCCTCCTCCAGTGTTCCAGGTCTCCATGGAGGGATTCAGCAGATCTCTGCTGGGAGCCTCTCCTGAACCCTGGGTTGGTTTATGTGCTCCTCAGAGGTTTATTCGCCTGTCTTCCCGCTTAAACTGTGGGCTTTGGGTGCGGGATAGTCCTACGCACTCATATTTAGAGTGCAGTGTTGTGTAGTGGCTGGTAGTACAGACCCGGAAGCCAGACTGTCTGTGTTTGTGTCTACCAGTTACTAGCTGTGACCCTGGGGAAGTTACTTAACCACTCTGTGCCTTCATTTTTTTTTTTTTTTTATTATTACAAGAATAAAGATAACAATAAGAGCTACCCCCATAGGGTTTGGGGGAGGAGTGAATGAGTGTAGCTGCTAAGCATTCAGTATGTGACAGCTCCTGCTGTAATTCTCACTCTTATCACCATCTTCACCATCACCGCCCCCAGCAGCAGGCTCGCTGCCTGAGGAAGAGTGCATTCTCTATAAGTTCTTGCCCAGTTGACTCGAGTAAACGTTAGGGTGCTTCTTCTGGCCCTCCAGCAGCCTCTCTTGTTTGCTCTCTGATTCCTGGCAGCATCCCGGGTAGACGAGATTGCTGAGAGTTATGCTGGTGGAAGTGGGGGGCTTGTGAGCAGAGCACCCTCTGAGTGATTATCTTGGGGAAGCCACGGGGTGACTCTGAATCTGCAGGGGAGGGAGAACGTCCTCACTCAGGTCCCCTGAGGCTGAGGTGGCCGCACAGCACGCCGTCAGGGAGAGGCCCGTTTGAGCCTGGAAGGTCCAGAGCCTCCCAGGTTACCCTGGAGTTTAACCAGGACAGTTTTCCTTCTCAGTCTATTTCTGGCTTTGGTTTAACTCTGAGACGCAGTTTCTAAAACATGTACGCCTCTGCAACGGTGAGGGACCTGGCAGTCACAGAGGGGCGAGTTTACTAGAGTAGCGGACTTTCCTGGTGTGCTTGGCCTGAAGGATGTGCTCGTTCATCATTGGCTGATACTGCATCTTCTGTTTTGTGTCAGTCCTGTTTACGACCCTGGACTTGAGAGCTCGGAGGGCTTAGAGGCTGACGCTGAAAGACTGTATGCGCTCTCCCTAATCCTGACCATCGGGAGGCCGTGGAGTGAGAGGCAGAGCCGGAGAACGGGACCTGGGTTTGAACTCCAGCTTTACCATCACAGGCTGGGGAACCTTGTCCACATCACCTCAGCTCCTTCTTATGTAGATGTAAGACGGCCTAGTTTCCTAACTTGTGAAGAGAATAAACGCTCTTACGTTTAAGGCTGTAACAAATATAATAGTAAATACTCGACAAGCTCTTTTTAGTTGACTTTACAGCCTCCTTCCACCCCCTTTTCCATAATTGGCCTTATTGGCAAGCTAGCAGATTATCTAGTACAGTGTTTCAGGCCTTTTTGATTCAGGACTCCGTATTTTTTAGGTGTGCCAGGGAAATGACCCCCTCTCTCCCTTTTTCTTTGCGAGAAGGTCCACAGTGGACGTGACTTAGGCCTTGCTCACTTCCCAAGGCTTCCCTGGATGCCTTTGCCCATCACACACGTGCGCCTGGCACCTGGGGGCCTCTTGAGCAACGCGGAGAAATCCTTAGTAGGCGACGGAAGGCCCTGCTTCCATTTCACTCTTAGGCAACAGGCCCCGTGGCTCTCTGTTTGATGGAAAGACGTGCTTCCTCCTGTGTCTGCACAAGGATGTCATGCTGACTGTTTGCATGGAGCCCAGTGGTCTTCTCATGTCTCCCTCAGTTACCTGTGCCACGCAGGTGGTGAGGACATCTGTGCTTGTTGAGTAGAAAGTGGAACCAAAGGTATTTCAAAGGAGGCTTGTGTGTGCTGGAATCAACTCTTTGTCGGCTTCCTTTTCAGGAAGGCATCTTGGAATATGGTGCTTTGTCTTAGCAGGAGCTCTTCTATTGGGAGCAATGGAGCCGAGTTAAGATCTGCTTACCGGCCAGCCTTTCTATCTGGGAACAAGTCACTTTGGTTCTCAGTTTCCTCATCTGCAATATTCGGAGGTTCAGTTAGAGAGACCTATAAGAGTCCTGCCAGCATGAAAATTCTGTGCTTAGAGAACCTCAAAAGGTTGCTCCTTGAGTTCTGTAAATCATGATTATTTGGATAGTGCAAGACTAATGCTTGTTACTTTTTATTTTTTCTTAATGAAAAAGATTCTTGTCAAGCAAATTATAGGTGCAGAAGACTGTTTAACCTATTAAGACTCATTAGTGGCTTTTAATGCTTACTAGCACCGGGGTGCATGAAATCTGCTAATTATAGCAGTCTTCTTTCTTCATTCAGAATCACACGTTCCTAGCCATTTGTTTGGTTGTTTGAAAATAACGCCTTGTTTCTTTACAATAAAGTTCTCCAATTTGCATTCTTACCAGTTGACCAGAGTTTTTCTGTAAAAATTGTCCAAACATATACAATTTTTTTTTTTTTTTTTTTTTTAGCGGGACGGCGGCCCCCCACCGCTGTGGCCCCCCCC
>NC_041224.1:3763004-3788220 GCF_002837175.3 Physeter macrocephalus | reverse complement strand
GCGGTACGCGGGCCTCTCACCGCTGTGGCCCCTCCCGTTGCGGAGCACAGGCTCCGGACGCGCAGGCTCAGCGGCCATGGCTCACGGGCCCAGCCGCTCTGCGGCACGTGGGATCCTCCCGGACCGGGGCACGAACCCACGTCCCCTGCATCGGCAGGCGGACTCTCAACCACTGCGCCACCAGGGAAGCCCCCAAACATATACAATTTTTGATCATTCTCTTGTTAACCGTCCCTAATACCCAGCAACAATAATATTAAAATTTAGTTCATCGTGATCAGTCTCAGAAACAGCTAAACGGTCGTTGTGTTTGGAATTTGTTATGTCTTTTAGAAATAAATTCATGTCAGACTTGAATTATATCGGTTGGCCAAACAGACTTTGAAACATCAGCCTGATTTTCAGTCATTTCAGAGGTCTCCCAAGGTCTCTGGAAAGGCCCTCCGGTTCCACCTGCACCAGCAGAGCTGGGTGTGAGCCCAGCAGCTATGAGGGCGTTGAAACTCTAGCAGGTAACAAGCAGAATGGACTTAACGGAAACATAAGAGATGTCAGAATATCCAACTAGTCGATTGGTCCATTTGACACACCAGCTATTATTGTAGTCTGAAAACAACTACTCCTATGAAGAGTCACTTTCCTGTGAAAGAGAACAAAGAGGGAAAAGAGAGGACAGGCACACACTGAATTAGTGGTAACATTGTACAAACTTTTGGAAGAAATAATAATGCCAGCTTATCTATATTCTAGTGGCTATATTTTGAGCTTTAGATATTTGATATTTTTCTTAAAATTCTTATTGCCGGGCTTCCCTGGTGGCACAGTGGTTGAGAATCTGCCTGCCGATGCAGGGTACGCGGGTTCGTGCCCCGGTCCGGGAAGATCCCACGTGCCGCGGAGCGGCTGGGCCCGTGAGCCGTGGCCGCTGAGCCTGCGCGTCCGGAGCCTGTGCTCCGCAACGGGAGGGGCCGCAACAGTGAGAGGCCCGAGTAACACACACACACACACACACACACACACACACACGCAACGGGAGAGGCCACAGCAGTGAGAGGCCCGCGTACCGCAAAAAAAAAAAAAAAAAAAAAAAAAATTGTGCATTTTAAGTTTTTTTCCCCCCAAAGCTTATGCTTAAGATACGTTAAAAATAACTAAAACATTTTAATTAATTAAAAGCATGTGTTGCTGTTCATCATAGAATCTTAAGCTGAGAGAATGTTCAAGAAATCATTTCACTCTTTTTCTGAGCTTCAGCAGGTTTTTACATAAAAACTACCTTGAAAAAAATGTGGTATCTGTTTTCTTTGGAAAGTTCTCTTGGGAAGTAGATCATATCAAAGTTTCAGGGTTTTCGAGGGATACACTTTCAGGAGAGCTGTGATTAAAATACATCTTTTGTTCTTAAAGGTTTTATGTTTTTTCCAAACATCAGAAAATTCCTTTCGGCTGTAAAAACACTTTTATCTTTGCGATGACTTGTGAATTAGGCTCTTTCTTGCTCGACGTCTTACATAGATAGCTATGGGATATAGTATAGCGTTTATTCACCGTGATACAGGGTCAAGTTAAGTCTGAAATATCACGTTGTGTCCAAACGTGCTTCAGTGCTCCCAGATCTCTCGAGGTCTCAGTGCGGTTTCATTTGTGATCGTGTATGAGGTTTTGACGTTGCTGCCTTTGACGCTGTATTGAGCATCTGTTTATTGGCACTGCGTGCCAAATGTCACGGGACAGAGAATCTTAGTGATGGAGAAGATCTAGGAGCCTGTTTAGGCCCAGCTCTTACTCTAAACAGGCACCTTTGTTTGTCCTCCTCCTCATCTTTGTGAAAATTCAAATCCGACCTAATCACTCCCGCACCTTAAATTCTGTGATGCTCCCCCCGCTATCTGTAGAACCAAGTTCCCGCCCCTTAGGTTGCTGTGTCACACCCCATGTAGTCTGTACCATCCCACCTTCCCTGTCCCCTTTACTGATGTTCTGTGTTACCAGGAGAGGGAATATATTCCAAGGGAGAGTAAAGTTAGTTTGGAGTCTGGAAGACCTGGGTTATGATCCTGCCTGCCTTTATCAGCTCTGACTCTGTGACCTTGTAGAGATTGTTTCACATTTCTGAGCCTCCCTTTCCTTCTCTGTAACAGGGGAACGGAAGTTCTCACCTCCCAGAGTTGCAGTAAGCATTACCTGGAATAAGGTGTGGGTGGTGCCCCCCTGAGGTTCTCTTAAGTTCAACTAAATGTGTGGACTCACAACACTACCACAGGACACGTTTCTCGCCTTCTGGACGGTGGCGGGCGTTCCCCTCAGCAGGGGACCTGCAGCAGTTCAAGCAAATGGCAGGTCATCTACCCCTCTGGGGACTCTCGTCTCCCCGTGTGACACGGTTCCAGGTACAAAGTGCAAGATTCATATCTGGCAGGTGAAGGAGCTACCCTGAGAAGACGCCTCATGCCCTAAACAGCCAGTAGCTCTCGGGATAATTCTTTGGCATAGTTTCTAGGGTTCCCCACGAAGACCTACATTCAGGGAAGTTTAAAGCATGGCATCCTCGTCTAATATTTACAGCTCATTCAAACTTCCTCCTAGTCCAGATGCAATATACCAATCAAGGATCATTTTTACCATAGTCAGTGTTGCCTAGCAATATAATCAATGCCTACCATCTACCTGGCTTCCAGGGTAACAGGTCTAGGTGGCCAAACCAAAGGTCAGATTCTCAAGCAAAGGAAAATACTTGTTAATCCTTTCATCCGAGTATGCTGCAGACCCAACCAGGGGCCTCACATGTTATAGTTATCAATGCGTGTTAGTTCATTCCTTTATTTAAGAGCTTACGCTATGAGTCAGACACTGGGACTCCAGTGGCAAGTTAAACATATATGGTGCCTGTCTTCGTGTTCTTTCCTACACCTGTGATGCCCCTAGTTCCCTTCAGTGCCCGGAGAACTCCTATTCATCCCTCAAAGGTCAGCTCAGATGTTACCTCTTCTCTGAAGTCCAGCGGCACTCTACTTCCCTAGCACTTTGTACATATTGCCCTGAATTCATGGATTGCTTTTGCGAGTCCATGAATCCCCTAAAGTGATATGCAGATTTTGTGTGCAGGTGGGAATGTATGTTTGAAGAAAGCGGCTAACGCTTCCATCGGATTTTCAAAGGGGTCTGAGCCATCCCCTCCCTTTCCCCCCCCCTCAACTCCCAAGAATTTAGAACTGCTGCTCTGTTATGAGCATTTGTTATATTCTGGTTTTGTTATTTGTTCATAGATGTATATTTCCCACTAGAATGTGAATACCTTGACAAAGGGACTGTATGTACTAATGTTTTGTGTCAGCAGAATGCCTGACTCCTAGTAGTAGACTTTTAGAAAGTATATGTTGAAAGAATCGATTCTTAATCTCTTAATAGACTCAGCAATTTGAATGATGCTAGTGGTGCAGCATTTCGTAATTGTTCCTACTTCTGTCCTCGGGCGTTAAAATTAAATGTCTACCCTCTTTCATGTTATAATTGCCCTTTTATGAGACTCAGAGTTGATTGGGGAAATCAAAGAAAAAGGGTTCATGTGAGGGAACCATTTAAAAATGATACATTTGCATCTTAAATATTTTCATTTAAAACATGCAAATGTACATTAGCTTACTAGTATTTTAGTATGGAACTAATATCTTTTTATTGAATATGAGTCTCCTGCTGTGGACTCTTTTAGCTTTTTTCACTTATGCCATCCTAAATTCATTATCCAGAGTTTCCAGTGTAGGTTTCTTTAAAGTGGAATGAGAAGTTAGACACTGAAGCAGTCTGATTGCAGAATTCTTCTAGATTTTTACTCTTTTTCCCTCGCCTCAGTTTTTTTATAGTTGTATCTCCCACATTCCACCAGTGATTTTGTTTTTTAATAACTGACTTTCCTCTGAAATGTTTAGTTTTCAGAGGAATAGCAACTCATATTTCCTTGGTTTACATGTTTGATTAAATTATGTAACTAAAATAATATGTAACAAAATAACATGTTCAGTTAAATTATGTAACTAAAAAAACATGCCTAAGTGGCATAAACAGGTCTGTGATCAAATACAGTTGATCCTTAGCAGGCAAATGGTCCAGTCGATTGGAGCAGAAGTGAGCAAGTGTTCAGGGTGCTTTAAGCTTTCACAAGATTCAAAGGCATTAGGAAGACCAGAAGTATGTTTGTATTCTGGTTTTGGTTTTTTTTTCGGGATAAATTATTTTGAAATGTCCTCATCATCCTGCCTACTTCTCCCCTTAGACCAATTTAGATTAAAATAGAGGTAAGTTTAGATTAAATCTTCCCAATTTAGATTAAAATAGAGGTAAACCATGGAAAAGTCTCAGGTGTCTATATTTCTACAGGAAAAAAATGAAACCATTAAAACAAAAACTGGGAGCAAATATAAGGGGCTACTTAATTGTAAGGATGTTCTAAGCATAAATAATAATGACAGAGTGGAGCTTAATTTCTCATCCCTTGAGTGTGGCCTGGATTTAATGACTCACTTCCAAACAATAGAGTGTGGAAAGGCAGAAATAGGAGCTCTGCTAGTGGAGGAACCTTGCAGATGCCACCTTAACCGAGTGATCAAGGTTGACATCCCAGGGATAAGTCGTATTGATACAGTGTCTTCTCTGGGTTTCGTGTGATGAGACGTCACCTCACTGGAAGACCTCTCCCAAACCCATAGTCTCAGTCTAATCTTGAGAAAATACCAGACAAACTCAAGTGAGGGATATTCTGTAAAATACCTGACCAGTGCTCTGCAAAAATCTCAAGGTCCTGAAAAACAAGGAAGGACTGCCACAGAGCAGAGGACATGAGGGAAACGTGATGACGAAATGCAGTGTGTTGTGAATTGGATCCTGGAGCAGAAAAAGAGGACTTTAGTGGAAAAACTAGGGGACTCCAGATAAAGTCAGTAGTTTTGACAAATCCTCCCTGGTTATGTAAGATGTTAACATTAGGGAAAGCTGGGTGAAGTATATATGAGAACTATTTGTACTATCTTTGTAACTTTTCTGTAAATGTAAAATTACGCCAAAATAAAAAGTTTATAGAAAATAGTAATGAGAGAAATCACAGAAGAAAAGGGTTGGATGATTTGAAATTTAAGATATGTTAACCAAATTAGAGGCAATAACACTGGAAAAATATTTGTCACAGATTTTAGAGAAAGGACTGATATTCTTAATATAGAAAATACTTGTACAGTTTAATAAGAACATACTGACATCTCACTGGAAAATAGCTTTTGATCATAATTCACAGAAGAAACACAGTGGCGAATAAATATGAAAGCCAGTTCAATCTCACCAGTAATTAAAGAATTGCCAGTTACAGCAGTATTGAGAACATTTTCACCAATTACATGGAAAAATGATAGTATTCAATTCTGAAAAAAGTAAGTGGAAGAATTATGGATTGGTATAGCCTTTCGGGAAAGCAGTTTGTCAATATAGGAATTGAGTTTTAAAAATATGCACGTTGGGACTTCCCTCGTGGCGCAGTGGTTAAGAATCTGCCTGCTAATGCAGGGGACACGGGTTCAAGCCCTTGTCCGGGAGGATCCCACATGCCGTGGAGCAACTAAGCCCGTGCACCACAACTACTGAGCCTGCGCTGTAGCGCCCGCGTGCCACAACTGATGAGCCCGCGTGCCACAGCTACTGAAGCCCGCACACCTAGAGCCCGTCCTCTGCAACAAGAGAAGCCACCGCGGTGAGAAGCCCGTGCACCACAACGAAGAGTAGCCCCCGCTCGCCGCAACTAGAGAAAGCCCGCGCGCAGCAACAAAGAACCAATGAAGAACCAATGCAGCCAAAAATAAATAAATTAATTTTAAAAATGCGCATTTGTGCTTGTAATGTCACGCAAGATTTCTTTCCCAAGGAAATCATCAGATCTGTATACAGATTTTCTAGGACTGTTCATCACAGGGTTGTTGATAATGATACTCAAAATCCAAATATCTAACAGTGAGGGAATGATCTAAAAAGTTCTGGCATACCTATGGAATAGAATGGAGTCATTAAGTATCATGATATAGCTAAATAAAACAATGAAAGCAAGATACAGTTTGTGTATTTCCTCTGATCCCAGACTGTGTGCCTGTGTACAGCTGTCTCTCTTGAAAGGCTGGCAAAGAAATACAGTCATGTAAAAAAATAGCTACCTGTCCTTGGGTGGTAAAGAAAGGATTTTTAAAAGAAAATTTTATTGGAGTATAGTTGATTTACAATGTTGTGTTAGTTTCATGCGTACAGCGAAGCGAATCAGTTATACATACACATATATCCACTCTTTTTTTTAGAATCTTTTCCCATATAGGCCATTACAGAGTATTGAGTGGAGTTCCCTGTGCTATACAGTAGGTCCTTATTAGTTATCTGTGTTTTTTTTGTTTTTGTTTTTGTTTTTTTGGTGGTACGCGGGCCTCTCACTGTTGTGGCCTCTCCCGTCGCGGAGCACAGGCTCCGGACGCGCAGGCTCAGCGGCCATGGCTCACGGGCCCAGCCGCTCTGCGGCATGTGGGATCTTCCCGGACCGGGGCACGAACCCGTGTCCCCCGCATCGGCAGGCAGACTCCCAACCACTGCGCCACCAGGGAAGCCCAGTTATCTGTTTTATATATAGTAGTGTGTGTATGTCAATCCCATTCTCCCAATTTATCCCTCCCCCCCTCTTATGATAACCATAAGTTTGTTTTCTACATCTGCTTCTGTTTTGTAATTAAGTTCATTTGTGCCCTTTTCTTTAGATTCTGCATATAAGCGATATCATATGATATTTGTCTTAGGAATAAGCGAAGTGAGTCTGACTTCCTTCACTCAGTATGACGATCTCTAGGTCCATCCAAGGATGGTTTTTATTTGCTTTATACCTCCCTGTGTTTTCAAAATTGTCTATAGTGAGGATATATTACTGGTGCCATCAGGGGAAAAAATAACACTGCAAGTAATGTGGCTAATGAGTTTCTCTCATCCTTTATGCTGATTTAATTAAGAGAATGTCACAGTTCCATTTTGTCCTGTAAAACATTGTTTTCCTCTTTCCACCAGGAAGCTCCTGAGGGTGCTGTCCCTGCCACACGAAAACTGGGGTGCTCTGGTTGACGAGTGGTGTTGTCACCCTAACCCCTTTGCTAATAAGCCTCTTCATCCACAAGAGAATGACTGTTTCACTGGAGACTGTTTCTTCTTGGTGAATTTAAGACATGATTTACAGCAGCCGAGACCTGAAGTAGCCCCAGTGGAGACACGCTGTCTTTCTTCTGAGAACCATTTAAAAATGGTAATATATCTTTCAAAATAAATGCTCATTTAGAGGTCGGTTTAGAAAACGGCTTTCTCCAGTCTTTTCTTCATTCAGGGCATGTGACAGACAGTTCTAAAGACCAAAATCCATGATTTTCAGTTGCCTTAGTCATCCAGCTCTGCTCTTTTTTTACGGAAAAAGCATGTGGCCTTAAACCAAAACAGCCACGGGCGCAGGAGGAAGAAGGGGAAGAGGACTTCTTCCCACGTAGACTTGGGAATGTTACCGTTTTACAAACCAAAATGCCCTCCTTCCTTGCTTTTAGGACAATATTCCATAATCCATGTACATTTTATCCTCACAGTCTGATTTAAATTAAATGTGGGACTTCCCTGGTGGCACAGTGGTTAAGAATCCGCCTGCCAATGCAGGGGACACGGGTTCGAGCCCTGGTCTGGGAAGATCCCACATGCTGTGGAGGAACTAAGCCCGTGAGCCACAACTACTGAGCCCTCGAGCCACAACTACTGAACCCCGCGCGGTAGAGCCTATGCTCCACAACAAGAGAAGCCACCACAATGAGAAGCCCGCGCACCACAACGAAGAGTAGCCCCCGCTGGCTGCAACTAGAGAAAAGCCCGCATGCAGCAATGAAGACCCAATGCAGCCAAAAATAAATAAATATAAATAAATAAATAGATAGATGGATAGATGATAGATAGATAGATAGATAAATAAAATGTGTTCTTTGCCTTCAGGATATGTACTGTCCTGATAGGTCCAGGTATTTTCCTGTGTCTGCCCATAGTCTGGACTTCTGCTGGTGTCATACAGTCAGATGCCATCAAGGCAAAAGAGGAAGTGGAGGAGCCCAAGCGTGGAAATAAAGCTTGGACTTCAGGCTCCAAGTTGATGCTTAACGAGCGAGGTCAGGCAGCTCCTGCTCTCAGAGTTGCTGGAGGGAGGAGGCCATTTCCTCTCACTGCAGAGAATAGGTGGTTTACCTTATTTTAAGAGAAAATCAGTGCCATTGACTTGGCCCTTGTGAGAAATCATTCCCTGGATGGCAAGTCAATACTGATGTGATTTTAAAAGTTAAGAAAATCTTTGCCAGAGAACCTTCATTTTAACATCTGATTATTGGTAGGAACAAAAGCATTGTGTGTTAAATTTCATTTAGGACTCATTTAATTTTTGTAATGAGAACTGAGCCACTCTAGGAAACACGCAGCAGTCTGCAGCTCTCAGGTTGTCAGCTAGTTTATAGAACTATTTTCTAATTTGTGGGAGATTAAGTAAGTTTGTCAAATATCGAGGTTAAGCTGTTATCTGTTTAAATTATGTAAGTATCTCATCTTTCACCATAAACACAAATCCCTTTACCATTAGGTTTATTTAAAATTATAGTACTTTACTGTCTCTCGTTCTCCTCCTCTCCCCCAACTCTTTCTCTGTATGTGTCTTTACCTTTAGTAAAATCATAACCATTCATATTTCCTTTGATCTCCACTGCTTTTCAGTGTGTGTGTGTGTGTGTGTGTGTGTGTGTATTAGATAATATATATTAGATAAAATGTATGTATATATTCTAATGTGTATATATAAATGTGTATAAGAATACCCCCCCAAATTCTAGTGCTATAGCCTTCTATATTTTTAAAAGATAAATGGTAAGCACATAATATAAATCTATGGTATAATTATATTTAATATGGTTAAAGTAAAATTATATTTTAATCTAAATTTCTGTACTAGTACTTTATGTTTTATGTATTTTGACTTTCATTTTTATGATTAAGCTATAAATTTTTAAAATGTTTGGAAGATATGAGAAGAGGAGTGGGAAAGATTAAATAAGAAAAACCATGAGTTTCCTTCGTTCAGATGAACTCTGCATTCTGTATGGAAGTAGATTCCTCACATTTATGTCTTTATCAGTTATATGATGCCATTTATAAGAATTCCTCTTAATTGTGGACAGCCATCCCACGTGTTAAAGGAAGACCCTTCATATTGAGACGTTCCAGTTTTTTAAGTATCGCGGAGACTGGGAAATTACCATCATGACAAGCTGCTGTTAACAAGATTGTTTTCAAGGTAGCCTAGATGAAAGTTTCACTTTAATTACATATCGCTGCAGTTGAAAGAATATGCCTGTGACCAAAATAGTAACATAAATTTGGAGGGACTCCTTAAACAGTACTCTCAAGGGTCTTGTGGGAACAAGGCTTCTCTGTGCTATTGAAAACCTGTTTCTCATATCGCCCAGTCTAGCCATCTAGCAGGGTTTTGATATGTCACATGGTGACACAGCATCCTAATGGTATCTCTTGGGAAACATTTTTTTTTGGCGAGACAATATCAAGGGTCCTTAGAAATGCAAGCAACACAAAGGAAAATAAAAACGAGGACAGGAGGCTGATTCACCTCTCCTAGCAGCGGTGCCATCTCGCAGATATATCGATTTAATCAGTCCACAACAATGTCTGTCTTTCATGTTTGCTCTGTAGAGTTCCTACACTGCTAGGCTGCTGCTTTGCGCAACTTGCTTTATTATTTCCTTTAGGCATAGGTCAAGAAAAATGCACTGTAAAGCAGAGTTTCTCTTTAACAGAATTAGAAGCATTGTAATATGTTAATTTAGAAGGTCAAGGGCTTCCCTGGTGGCGCAGTGGTTGAGAGTCCGCCTGCCGATGCAGGGGACACGGGTTCGCGCCCCGGTCCGGGAGGATCCCACATTCCACGGAGCGGCTGGGCCCGTGAGCCGTGGCCACTGAGCCTGCGCGTCCGGAGCCTGTGCTCCGCAACGGGAGAGGCCACAGCGGTGAGAGCCCCGTGTACCTACCACAAAAAAAACAAAAACAAAAACAGAAAACAAAATAAAAGGTCAAGACTGTTTAGCTTATCAGACATTAATGGTGCATTCTGTGTGTATTCTGTTTGGTAGGAGTAATTTCTGCCTCTGCTTGTGAGAGATTATAAAAATCTGTTTTAATTGTGGAAAAGGATTTTAAGAGATAACTCACCTCACCATGAGAAATGTATATTTAATTCTGCTTAAGGAGTATTTGACAATGAATTACTCCAAAGCGTATCTCTTGAACTAAAATATTCATAAATGACAAAAAAATAGCATAAACAAAGTCCAACACTTATTCCTTTCCTTGAATAACCCCATATGTGTACAGTGTGTTATTTGTGCCTCTGTGAACGTGACAGTATATATCTTTGCTTTTCAAAAGACATCTACTGAATATTTGTTATTTCACAATATATTTCATTTCACCATAATAAAAATTTTGCGTCTTACAACAGGTTGATAGAGGTGGCACCTCAATCTTTTATAAGATTCATATTATTATTCTAGACAAAAGTACATAAGCCACACTGATGACTTCAACCTATATTTTAAAGAACAAATGAAATTGAACATTGGTATTTTACCTGGCGAGTATGACTAACAGTTTTACCTTTTTTTTGGTTATTTGTTTGTCTTGTTAAATCCATGAGGGTCTCTCTTTTTTTTTTTTCTTAGAATAACGTGTTGAACTTTGTAAACCTTCCCAAACATAAAACATAGAATTATGAACTTCCGTATACCAGTCATCTTGATTCATAAAGTATGCTTCACCTGCCCATTTTATTTTTAGTTTTTCGCTGAAGTGCTTTAAAGCAAATCCCAGACATGTCATTTCACCCCATATGGATTGTTCTTTTTCACATGAACACAGTGTCATTTTCACACCAGACAAAATGAACACTCGATGGTATAATACCAGGCCATATACAGATTTTACAAATTTTATTAGAAGTATCTTCTGATGTCAGTAAAATTTGTTTGAATCAAAATTCACACATTTGGTTGTTTGAGGTAATTTGTTTTTTTATTGATCAGATTTTAAAATCCTGATTACCCATGTGTTGAAAAGGTAGCATTTTATTTTAAAAGCCAACCAACAAAACCCACTTTTTCTGCTTCTTTGAAAGACAAAGTAAAATGTGCTATAAGAGCAATGATAAATGAAATACATAACAGCACCTGACAAAAAATTTTTTGCTTTGAATAGAAAAATCCCTTCTTCTTAAGCATTACTACTCCAATAACCTGTATTAGTTTTTAGTAAAGCCCTTAGTATTTGGTAAGATTTAATGAGGATGGTCTGATTTAACTTGTACGAAATAGGATCCTTTAAAAAGTGTCTTTAATACCAATTTGGAGCCATACAGATAGATTTTATTGTAAGAAAGCATGAAACTGCCAAAATGTGAAACTTTACAGTTGAGCATGCTTGGTTTCTAAGCTGTCGTCTTACTATAACCTTGCCTGGACCTAAACAAATTGGCATCTGCCTTGGTTTCTATGTCTGTGGCTTTTGACTTTTTTTTTTTGACCTCTAACTAAAGTAAGAACTGTATAATAATCTTTTTACATTAAGATCTAATAATGCACACACAGAGACACAGATGCACCTCAAATAGATGTTTCTTAAAGAACTACTTACACTATGTTTGAAGCACGGTGATATTTTCTGTTCCATTCTATTTCATATTTCTTTAAAAATTCAGGGTGTCACCCACTGAATTGAGTCTGTGAATTAGTTTGGAAAACACTTGGCATAGTGCTTAGGAAGCATAAGCTCTAGCATCAAAGGGACCTGGATTTAAATATCCGCTCTATTACTTACTAGCAGCACATCCAGACAAAAAGATCTATACCTTTGTGGGAAGGTATGGGTTTTCTGCCCACTTCTTGAATGACGTGTGCCAAAAGTGTATTTTATTTGCGTAACATCTGCCTAGCAGTTACCCATGTGCCAGGGACAGTGTTTTACAGCACTCCGTTTTAGATCCTGATAAACAGCTCTATGAGTTAACACTACTGTCGATTTCATCTTACAGATGAAGGAACCAAAACAGGTTAATTAACTTGCCCATGTTCACATGTCTAGTAAGTAACAGAGCTGGGATTTGAACTTAGGAAGTCTGGCCCCAGACTCCAGGCTCTTAACCACCATGATATTAATTATAATATCATCTCTTATAACAAACTATAAGTCAGTAAGATTTTTTTTATTAAGGTGTAATTGACATTTTACTACTTTCAGGTATACAACATAGCGATTCAGTATTTGTATGTACTTCAGAATGATCACGACAATAAGTGTAGTTAACATCCATCACCATACATAGTTACAGAACTTTTTTTTCTTGTGATGAGAACTTGTAAGATTTACTAAGGCAGCTTTCAAGTATGCAATACAGTATTGTTAACTATAGTTGCCATACTGTACATTACATCCCCATGACTTATTTTATAATTAGTTTGCACCTTTCGACCACCTTCCCTCATTTTTGCCCACCCCTGCCAACCTCTGTTCTGTATGTCTAAAAGATTAGTCTTTTGTTTTCTTAATAATTAGGTGACGGCTAGCTGTTTTAATCTGTATCCCCAATGATAAAGTTGGATTTTCAAAGTTTAACAATGTTTCAGGAATTTGTTCCAGAATGCTATCTTTCCAGGTACAATGCATATCTTAAATGGAAAAATAGAATTATATGAATGGGTTAGGTATTTTTAACTTCCAATGGTGATTATGAATTATAGATTACTTTTACATAAGTTGCACTGGACTAGGAGTCAAAATAATAAAGGTTCAAGTTCTAATTCTTCTGTTTTCTAGACACATGAGTTGGGGCAAGTCACCTACCCTCTCTACCTTTGTTGCCCACCATGTGCCTATTCTAAATGATGTTTGGAGGTGCTTTTTAGAAATGTAAGATGCTTCTTGTTCAAATTACTTGGCAACGTGTAGATTATCAGGAGCTGACTAGTTTGCAAAAATCGTTCTGTTCATTTTGTCTTTAGACTTGAAAAAAGTGATCTCTGTGCATGTGAATTATGCATACAAGCTAAATGTATTCCCAGTATTTAGTAGATGGCAAAATAAAATGTAAAGTTCAGTGTATACTCTAGAGACCATGTTAAAATTATATATTCCTTTTAAGAAAAGCTGAATGACATTTAAATGACATTTTTCTGTTCTACAGAAACCAAAGGCAAATACCAAAGTAATTTGTAAGCGTTGCAAGGTAATGTTGGGAGAGACTGTGTCATCAGGTAAGAATTTCATAATAAAAAAGCCAAAATACTTGTTGTTAAAAAAAAAACAAAACAGTAGAAGGAGATTTTATAGGAAATATATATGAAAGATAGACGACTAATACATGTTGTAGAATTGATGCTTTTAAAAATAGAAATCAACTAATATATCATCCAATATGCCAAGAAGTTTGTGTATTTTGACCTTTGTAAGTACATAGTACTGAGTTTTAAGCATTAAGAAGTTGGGTCATTTTCAATATTTCATATCTTCTCTGTAGATATAAAGCAATAGTATAAAGCTTGTACTTGGGTCTATCTTAAAGAAGATTGGAGATTTTTCTTAATAAAGCTCCTCAGTCAGAAGAATTGGTTGCCAGAGATGATGGAGGAGATGCTTTTCCTGGCTGTTGTGTGCTTCAGGGCTGTGTTTTGAGGCTTGGAGGTTGGGGATGCAGAGAACCTGTTGAAATATTCTGCATTTTATACTCTCTTCCTTGTTCTGTTTTCCAATAGTGTTAATTATATTTTACATAAAGCCTATGTTACACGACTTTCCAATATAATAATGAAATCCTGAAAATTAAAATGCATCACTCTTTAAAGATATGGTTTAAAAATGTCTAGAGAGCTACAGCATGCTGTGTTAGCTTTGTGGGTGAAGAATAATTGTTTTTAATAGAATTAAGTAGAAGATGTGAGTTAATTGAAACTATTGTACTCAAGGGAAGGCAGATGGTGGCATTTTTTTTTTTTTTTTTTTTTTTTTGTGGTATGCGGGCCTCCCTCCGCTCAGGCTCAGCGGCCATGGCCCACGGGCCCAGCCGCTCCGCGGCACGTGGGATCCTCCCAGACCGGGGCACGAACCCGGTTCCCCTGCATCGGCAGGCGGACGCGCAACCACTGCGCCACCAGGGAAGCCCTGTTTGTTTTTTAAGATCATCAGAGTCACATAACTTGCCCTGAGAGAACAGAAAAGGAAGAATGAGTAGTAGTAAAGGATGCCACCCTCAGTGTCATTTTTGGAGAATGAAAACAAGTCCCTTAAGCAATGACTTAGAAAATCTTAAGGCTTCCAGTTTAAATAAGGTGAATTGATTTTTTTCATGCTTTTCTCTCCTCCCTGAAGCCCAGTTAAAATGTCAGTTAAGGAATAAAAAAAGAAGGACATCCACAGAGACAAAGAGAAATGGGGAGGAGGCAACAGTGATGTGAACTAGAGGTGTAAGCAAGCTTCTTTTGGAAGCTGTAGAGCTGAGACAGGTAGGAACACACTTGGCAGTGTGGAGGAAGCTGCAACCTTGGTGTCTGCAGAAGACCATTTAGATAAGGAGTGAGCCAGTTCTCACTGTAGATCCCCAGAACTGTCCAGAGTTTAGAGGTAGCAGGTGAGAGGGACAAGGGACTGAAAGCAGGATGATTAATGCAAAGTTTGTATATGGAGCCATAAGATTCCTAAGACTCTTTCTCCACTTGCAACTTGCTTATGCTCTCAAGGTAGGAGATTGGAGCAGCCTTTCTTGGAATAAGGGAATGGAAGTGTACTAACCAGAGAAAAGATCTGCAGACACTGATTCTCAGGGGTCATGTAACAACAAAAAAATGAGCTTATATTCAGCCATCCTACTCTCAACAAGCCTTATATCTACACACAAGAGCTCCCTCTCAGCATTTTACTACCTTACACTTAAATCTGAATAGATTGCTGAGAATCAGTAAATACTAAAAAGAGTCCAAAGCAAATAAATAATCAAGTAAACAGAGTAGACTCATTGAGAAGAGACAAATTATGTATAAAACAGAAGAAAGTCTTTTAAAAAACCATAATAAATGTCCTTGGAGAAATGAAATAATATTATCTCTATAATTCGGAGAATGTCGAATTAAAGATGTAACAGCTTGAAAAAACTAACCAAAGGACTGGAAAATAAAATTAAGGAGCTATTTCAGAAATCAGGACCAAAAGACAGAGGTTGAAAATTGGAAAGGAAATTTCAAAAAAAAGATCATGTAAGTTTCCTGAGGATAGGAATATTGTCTCTCTCATTTATCATGATAACCACAGCACTTAGATCAATATCTGGCACATAGTGGGTACCAAGTAAATATTTGTTGAATGAGTGAATGAATTGAGCCTTTTAGGGCATCCAACATCTAGCTAGGAGAAAGTCTAGAAAGAGAATAGAGACAACAGGGTGGGGGAAATTATCAAAGAACAAAAATACCAAAAACACATTAAAAAGGTATTTCCCAGAGCTAGGGCTTAAGTTTCTCAACTGAAAGAGCCCACTAAGTGTCTCATATAATTAATGGAGGGGTGACAGGGAAGCTACTTAAAGCCACGTAACTGAGTGATTTCCAAAAGCCAAGGATGAAGTTTCTAGAGAGAAAAAAGCAGGTAATGTACAAAGGATTAGGAATTAGAATGGCACTGAACTTCTTCATAGCAGTGTTGAAAGCTAGAAGACAATGAAGAATGCCCTCATAATTTAGAAGGAAAAAGATTTTCAACCCAGAATAATTCAGTAGACAGTCAAACTGTCAGTCAAGTATGAAGATTATAAATACATGTTTGGAAATACAGGGTCTCAGAACATGGACCTCAAAGTTACATTTTCCTTAGGAATCTACCATAGGGTACGCACCACCAAAACTAGGAATTTAACCTCAGAAGAGAAAGTGTGGGATTTGGGGAACAGATTGTCCAACACAGGAGAATGAGATAAGGAAGTCCCAGTGTGACGGTTGTACATCAGGCATTACAGCCTGGTTTGAAGCAAGGGGAGAGAAATTGTAATAAAGACTTTTTCAGTTATGCCCTGAAACTGGTAAATTTGTTGAATTGTTTGACTACATGTAACAAACAATCTTGAGACAAGCCATTTCATCATATGGGAAGAATTAACTAAAGGTGTTTGGAAAAACTAAACCCATGAAAAAGAAAGCAGCTATGCGCTGCAGGAAAGCAGAAGATTGAACAAAAAAGGAAGCACTTCCTTGGTATCATTATGGTCACGATAATGGGAACACTGAGTATCAATTTAACCAAGAATCTTTATGATGTAATATATAAGTATATTAGGAGGTCATTGTATGTGAATATGTGTATGGGGTGATGTAGGAGAGCTATATCCACATCTACTCTTCTAAAAGCAAATTAGTAGGACTCTAATTCCAAAAATGGTGGCATAAAGAGAATGGATAGTTCTACTCTGCAGGAAACAAGTACTGAACTGTACAAGTTCAGAAGAACAGCTACTAGAAAATAACCAAAATGGAGCAATGATTTGAGAGGTGTAGCTATCAGAAATGGCTACCGCCTTGGGTTAGAATGGCAAATTTGTGACCTTTTTTTGCTTGGGATCATTGACATACTTCACACGCCCCCCAAACTTGGGCAGGAAAAAAAACACAGCTCTATTATCTATAGATGGTAGGCTTGGTTCAGGGTAGGCAACGGAGAAAGTAGAAATTTAAGAGGGATAGTTTGGAAGCAAGAGGGCCGTTGAGGGGCTGAGCTGATAACGTCTTAACCCGGCTCTGGCTGATTGCAAAACTATACATGCATACAGTAGATGCCAGGGAGTCCAATAAGAATTGCAAGCTTGGGGAGACCAGAAAATTTGCTGTGCCTTTGATTGCATTCCTCAATTCACACACAGCTTGGGCAGCAGAAGGCGGAAGCCTTAATGGCTTGAGGCATTTGAGCAGAACCTCTCCCCAAATCTGCGGACAACCAAACTGTGCGGAGATAGTGAATACTCTCTACGGAGTCAGGCTAAACAAAATAGAACTGAGCAGAGACATTAGTGACTACACACTGCGGGAAGACATATTTCCCGGTTTAAGTCCAAGCTTGGTAATTGACCTATAAACCAATTACCCTTAAAAGGACAAAGCAAGGGACTTCCCTGGTGGCCCAGTTGTAAAGAATCTGCCTGCCAATGAAGCGGATACGGGTTTGCACACGGTTTCGAGCCCTGGTCCAGGACGATCCCACGTGCCACGGAGCAACTAAGCCCGTGCACCATACCTACTGAGCCTGCGCTCTAGAGCCCACGAGCCACGGCTACTGAGCCCGCGTGCCGCAGCTACTGAAACCCACGCACACTAGAGTCTGCGCTCTGCAACAAGAGAAGCCACTGCAATGAGAAGCCTGAGCACCGCAATGAACAGTAGCCCCCGCTCGCCACAGCTAGAGAAAGCCGGCACGCAGCAACGAAGACCCAACACAGCCAAAAATAAATAAATAAAAATAAATTTTTTTTAAAAAGGACAAAACAAAATCCAGAATTGGTACATATGTAATACAATGTCCTACTTTATTACAGAAATTATTAGCCATGCAGAGAAAGAGGAAGGAGTGACTCATACTCAAGGAAAAAGCAGGACTCAATAAATAGGTGCGTAAGCACAAATATTAAATTAGGAGACAAAGATGTTGAAGTAGCTAATTATAAATATGGCAAAGAATTAAAAAAAGCAAAAAACCTCTTGAGTGAACTAATAGCAAATCTCAACAAATTGGAAACTTCAGAGAAAGAACCAGTTGGTAATTACAGAGCTGAAAAGTACAGTAATGAAAGAAAAATTCACTAGATTACTAAAACCTCATATTTGAGGTGACAGAAGAAAAAAAATGTTGAACTTGAAGATAGATGAATAGAAATTAACCAATCCAAAGAACAGAGAAAAAAAATCTCAAAATGAAGAGAATGTCAGAGATTTATGGAACGATATTAACTGTTTCAATAAATGTGTCAGTGAAGCTTTAGAAAGTGAGGAGAAAAGGAAAGGGTCAGGGAAAAATTGTAGAAAAAAAAATGGCTGAAATCTTGTCAAATTTGGTGAAACATTTTAACTTTTGGGTCCAAGAACTGCAGTGAATCTCAAGTAGGATAAACACAAAGAACATTTCACCCAGGCACATTGTGGTCAAACTGATAAAAGCCAGAGGTGAAGAGAGAATCTTGAAAGTAGCAAGAGAAAACAAAACATCACATATAGGGATTTCATTAAGCATTAAGGCCAACTTCTTATAGAAGTAATGACGGCCAAAATACACTAAAATGAGATATTCAAAATGCTGGGGGAGGGGCTTCCCTGGTAGCGCAGTGGTTAAGAATCTGCCTGCCAATGCAGGGGACACGGGTTCGAGCCCTGGTCTGGGAAGATCCCACATGCCGCGGAGCAACAAAGCCCATGTGCCACAACTACTGAGCTTGTGCTCTAGAGCCCGTGAGCCACAACTACTGAGCTGCGTGCCACAACTACTGAAGCCCGCGTGCCTGGAGCCCGTGCTCCACAACAAAAGAAGCCACGACAATGAGAGGCCCACCCACTGCAACAAAGAGAAGCCCCCGCTTCCTGCAACTAGAGAAAGCCCGTGCGCAGCAACGAAGACCCCACACGGCCAAAAATAAATAAATAAAATAAATAAATTTATTTTTAAAAAATGCTGGGGGGAAAACAAACAAAAACACCTTTCATCTAATCTATATCCAGCAAAGCTCTCCTTCAAAAATGAAGGCAAAATAAAGACGTTTTTCTATAAACAGATGGAAATGATGCATTACTAGCAGACAATGCTAAGGAAAGTTCTTCAGGCTGACAGTGCTAAGGAAAGATATGGTAATTGGAATCCACAGGAAGGAATGAAGGGCAAGATAAATGGAAAATATGTGGGTTAATTAGCACAAAAGCAAACTCAAGAGAGGTTGGCATAAAATTGAAAAGCACCTCTTCCCTGCCATTGGCCAGTTCTTTAAAAGTAGAACTTTCGATTGCTTTGAGAAGTAAGGACAGAAGTCCAAGACTACACAAAGTAGGAACCTAGTAGGTGACTGTACAAAAATATGAGACCCTGAATGGCCGTACCGTTCACCTTCACCCAGTAAAGGTGAATCAGAAGTGAAGCAAGCCTGTGGAATTACAGAAAGGTGTCACTTCTTCGGGACATTAGGGATTTCAGATCTTTAACTCGGTCTGCGTTGGACTAGACACAGGGCCACGGGCCTGGGAAAATCGAATGCAAGTCAATCTCTGGAGGGAATTACCTTCATTGTAAAACTCATATTATGCCCACAAGTAATTTGTCAAGTACAGTGTTTACCATACAACCGAACAAAGAAGCACACAAGCAAACAACATCCATCCACAAGAACTAACAAAATACAGCGAACAATAGAAACAGACTTATGTTATTGGAATTATCAGATGTAAACTGTAAAACAACCATGCTTACTATTTTTAACAATACAAAATACAGGTTTGAAGATATCAGAAGGAAAAGGAAACCATAACAGTAAGCATATTTGGAAAAGAATTTCTGACAAGTTCTAAAAGTTTTCTAAAAAATGTGATTGAAATTTAAAACCCAGTGGGTAGTTTAACAGCAGGTTAGGTACAACTTGGAGAACGAGTTAATGAACAGAAGATAGATGAGAAGAAAACTCTGTAATCCAGCACAGAGACACAAGAAGGTGAAAAATATAGAAGAGAGGGTAAGAGACATAAAACACAGGAGATCTGATGTATGTTTAATCAGACTTCTAGAAGGAAAAGAGAAATAGAATAGAGCATAGGCAATATTTGAAGAGATAATTGCTGAGAATTTTGCAAAAATGATGAAGAACAACGGTTTGTAGTTTGAAGTCCAGTGAATTCTACTTAGATGAGGCCCAAGTAAGAGAAATAAAAAGAAGTCTATAGCTAGACACATCAGTGATATGGCAGAAAAATTAAAAAAAGAAAAGAAAATCTTAAAAGTAACCAAGGAAAAATGACATCACCTTCAAAGGAATAACAGAAATGGAGGTTTGAAGACAGTGGAATGATAGTGTGCACAAAGGTTAAAAACTGCTAACCTAGGATTTTATATCAGGAGAAAATGTCCTGATACGAAAGAATCAAGGCAAAGATAAATATATTCTCTGTCAAACAAAAGCTAGGATAATTCAATTCTAACGGTTTGGTTTCATATGAAAAGAAATTTTACCTGTATATTAAGTAAAAGAAAACGATCCCAGATAGAAAGTCTAAGTTCAAGAAGGATTGGTAAAGAAAGTGGTAAATATGTGGGTGACACTAAATGAATGTTAACTGTGTAAATCAATAATACCTTGTGGGATTAAAATTATGGAATTAAATTATGGTTTAACAACAGCTGGGACAAAAGGGATCACTTTATAATGTTAAAAGGTTGAATTCTGCATCTAATAACATGACTTCACAATAGTAAAGTGAAAAATTGGACTTGAAGGGGAAATGTATAAATTCATCATCATGACTCTAGATATATAAGAATCTGTTAAACTTTTAAATTTGTCTTTTTGCCTTTTTCTGTGTGTTATACTGAGCAGTTGTAAACATTTATAGAAAATCTACAAGGAACAGCTTGCCATCTTATTAAAACAATTAAAAATTGTTAGCACACCATTTTTAACGACTGTATATAATTCTCTTGCCTAAATGTATAGCTGTTTATTTAATCCAACCATCCTCAATTTTTAGAAATTTCAGTATTTTTCTATTAATATTATGAGCACCTTAATAGATAAATGTTACAGATATCTGTGAGTATTTCTTTGAGATAAATCTTTAAGCATTTAATTATGGTGTCAAAATATATAAACATTTTTAAGGCCTTCACCAAATGGCTTTCCAGAAATTTATTATTTGCACTCCTGACAGCAGAATGTGAGTAAGTGTATCCAATTCTCCATATCTTCATTGCTGCTGCACTTTATCATTCAGAAATATTTTATTGATGCTGAAAAATATTTTAATTTCCATTTCATTACTAGTGAGTGAACATTTTCCATGGATTTTTTTAAAAATCCAAAATGGTTATGTTTATATTCAGTTCTATTTAATATTTAGTTTACTGTTTAAATTTTTCTGTAAATGAAGGACTCAGATAACCAGATTTGGTAACAATTGCACATTAGTCGACTCAGTGAGATTCTGGGTAAATATTAACGTGAGGTTCACAGCTTCTGTTCATGGGCTTTAGAATACTGTGATTAAAAAGCCTTTTTCAGTGACTCCCAGTTTTGTGGCTACTCTGTAGAAATGGGGAAACCAAATGACTGATTTTTAGGTGAGTGGGCTATGGCTGTGATGTGACTAGTTATTATAACCTTGCATACGTGTGAGCAGAGTCTTGCTGCACCAGGCTCACCTGGCCACGTGCTCTTCTAAAACAACAGCGAGTTATCTGAAGTCTCAGACTGTCTCCTTGTACTCATCATTGCTTTGTCTTCTGACACTAAGTCATTTTTGGAAAAGTTTTACTAAATAGTAATTGTACCAGTATAACAAATGTTTGGTTTGGAATGTCTTAATTTGAAACCAGCATGTCCACAATGGAAATATTAATGTATTGGGGAGATCTTTTAATATTCTTTTTTTTTGTTTCTAGAAACCACTAAGTTTTATATGACAGAGATAATTATTCAGCCATCTGAAAGAAATTTTCCCATCATACCAAGGTACAAATAGCTAATTAAGTGTGTTCTGTAATTTCACCTGTAAGGAAAGATAGGTATTTGGGAATTATTTATTATAATTATTTATTGTAAGTGATTATTTGGGAATTCATTTTTATTTATACCGCTCTTTGTTTAGAAAGGAAAAATAAAAGTCTTTGGAAAGGTTTTTAGGTAGTGGAACCAAACCACAGATATGAAAGATTTGAGGATTTATTTATGGTTTGCTTCCATAATGGTATAGGCAGATGTGCTCTTATAAATCTTCTAGTTCTGAAAGTTTTTTGTGTTTCTTTTTATGTGCTAGATACCCAAGGTTTTATAATATAATCATCAATAGGTTTTTGAGTAATTATTTCTGGTTTTAATTTAACTTACTTGAAACATGGGTTCGTTTTCAAATGACTTGTGTGTTTTTAAAAAGAATGTTACTTAGCCACTCAATCCATCAGTGTTTCTTTTCTTAGACTCTTTTTAGTCTTGCAAATGAAAGTTAACTGTAGTATGTCTTTATTTCAGCTAATTTATTGATGTCTAAAAATTATGGCTCTCTGAATATAACCTTGAACTTTATCCTCCTCTAAATATTTTGATTCTGTACCTCAGATCTGACACTCTGAGGGGATACAAATGGAAAACATTGGCGATAATACTGTCTAATGTTTGGGAGGAAATTTCTTACCTTCTTTTTTAACTTAGTTATTCGCTGTTGAATGTACCGCAGCACAAATGGATTATTGACTTGTCTAACAGTATTTTTTTATTTAGTGGGGGGAATAGTTAGGTTTGGGGTGGAAAATGTATTAAGGATCAAAGAATGGGTTATAGAAAGACTGGTGCAAGCACAAATACATTACAGTAGATTAAAATTAGCACAGGTTGTGAGGGGATGGGCAGCATATAGAAGAGTCCAGCATGCACCCACCTCTGCCTTATAGGTGCCCTGGGGGTATTTTTTGCTCATCCTGCCAGTTAGAGTTATTACGAGAGGCACATTGTGAAAACTGCTTTGTGTTCAAACAGGTCTCAGTTTGTACAGAGCGTTATTGCCCAGTGCCTGGTGGAACTCTCCTCCGCTAGAAGCACTTTTAGATTCACTCTTCAAGGACAGGACGGCAAAGTGTACATCTTGGTAAGAAATGATTTCACCCAGCTTTTTGTAGCCTAGTAATCCAGGGTCTCAGAAATTCTTTGGTTTTTGTCATTCTTTTTTTCCTAATTCTCGGGTCTAGAAAATAAATGATGAAAAATTGAGTTTTTAATCTCAGTTTAATTCACAAATCAAATCCCCTTAATTGAACAAGTGATTTAAGTGCCTCTGCGTGCTAGGTACTAGGGATTTAGAGACAACTACAACCTGATTCCTCTGTAGAGGCTCAGGCCACAAGGTGAAGTTTTTCTACTCTTAGTTTTTAATGGCTTTCTTGGTCAGTGTAACACAATTCTGTCTTTCTCACTTTTTTCCCCATTTGATACTCATGGTTAAAATACGTTCTGTTGCTCCTGTTTTTGTTTTTATTGTTTTGTGTATGTGTGGTAAGAACACCTAACGTGATCTACGCTCTTTACAGATTTTTCAGCGCACAATACAGCATTGTTAGTTATAGGCACAGTGTTGTAGAACCGGTCTCTTGAACTTACTCACCTTGCCCAACTAAAACTTTATACCCTTTGATTAACAACTCCGCATTCTTCCCTCCCCCCCAGTGCCTGGAAACCAGCATTCTACTTTCTGCTTCTATGAGTTAGACTATTTTAGATTCCTCGTGTAAGTGGAATCATGTAGTATTATCCCGCTCTGTCTGACTTGTCTTAGTTACCATAATGTCCTTGAGGTTCATCTGTACTGTTGCATATTACAAGATTTCTTTCCTTTTAGAGGCTAAATAATATTCCATAGGGTGTATGTACCACATTTTCTTCATCCATTCATCACTGGTGGACAGTTAGATTGTTTCCGCATCTTGGCTATTGTAAACAGTGCTGCAGCGAACACGGGAGTGCAGAGATCTCTTTGAGATCCTGATTTCAGCACTTGGATGTTTGAGAAGTAGTAGCAAGTTTTGGAGAAAAGCCTCCGCAGTTAGCAGAATCATCCCCTACACGTTACCACAAGCATTTAATATTAAACTGCTCCTGTCAAAAATAACGTTCTGCAGAAAACAATTGGGGACATAATGTGAAAGTCCAAGATCGAGGGCCCCCGTCTCTTCTCTGCCTCCACGCCTGTTTTATTCAACCAGTAAACATATATTGAGTACTTCTTATTTGAAAGACACTGTCCTGGGTGCTCAAGATAGAACCAAAAGGTCTTTGAGGACCTCGCAAGCTAATAAGGGAGCATGGTAGCTAAAAGGAGAGAGGGATTGAGGTGATTATTAGGTGTTGCTTGTGGCTGTCCATCCATCACAGGGACCCCATGCTTCTCTAATTCCAGATAATTTCTATTCAAAGATAAAATATTTTCTAACTCAGGTTGATACTAAGTATACCTCAGAGTCCTAGTCTGAAATCAGTCTTATTTTTCCTTTTCACCTTTTTCTTCAGCCGTACCGCACACCTTGCGGGGTCTTAGTTCCCTAACCAGGGATCAAACCCGTGCCCTCTGCACGTGGAAGTGCGGAGTCCTAACCACTGGGCCACCAGGGAATTCCCTTAATTTTCTTTTATTGCAAAGTTTTCAAGTTGAAAATCAGGAGTAGGAACTTTTTAAACTTACTGCTAATGTATACTTAAATTAAAAATTTTTTCTCTTTTATAAAAGTAATACAGTCTTGAAACACATTCTGACAATGTGAAGAACATAAAAGAAGTGGTAGTTCCCCTGTCCTGTCCCCTCTTCTGCCCCACTGTGTCATACCATCCGGAGGTAATCATTAACATGATTAGCATGTCAGACTTGACATGCGTACTTCATCATTCTTTTCCCTGTTTACAGTTCTATGTACATAGGCCCGCAGGTATTTGTAAAAATAACATAATGATGTGATTAGCATTGTTCTTCAACATGCATTCTTCACACAACCAGGTATCATGAGGCTTGTTTCTTGTTAGTGTGAATATGGATTGGACTCTTCCTAATGAGTAGAATTCCACTGTATGGCCGGTAAAGACAGTGCTGCAGGGAAAATCATCTTTGCACATGTATTTTAGTACTTCAGAAACAGATCTTTCTCATCTTAAGCAGTATTGGAATTTGTGTATTTTAAACTCTGATAATTATCACCTCTAAAAAGTTGGACTAATTTATCTCTTGTGAACATCCTTTATCCCTTATAGACATTCTTGGTGCCCCTGCCATGTCCCCTCTCCTCGGCTGGTCCTCCCCCCCCCCCCCCCCCCCCCATCGTCTGGAAG
>NC_041224.1:3750644-3762988 GCF_002837175.3 Physeter macrocephalus | reverse complement strand
CTCCCATGTCCCCCCTCCTGGGCTGGCCCTGCCCCCCCCCCCCCCTTCCCATTGCTGAGAATGTTGCCTGCTCACGGCTCACAGTCGCCCTCTTCTCCAAAGACTTGTCCCATCCTGACAGATGCCGCCTGGCCCGGGAGTGTCCTGTCCTCCGCCGTCCCCCACCGCTGCCCTACTCAGCCCACTGCCGATGACCCGACCCTGGGCTACAAAACCTGCCATCTCCTGTCTCAAGATGGGACAGACTGTGCAGGTGGAATTCAGGCTTCAGAGCTCCCTGTGAGATCAGGCTGCGTCCACATTGCTGGCTACCCTGCCTTATCTTCTTGCCCTCCCTCCCTTTCTCCTGAGAGTATTTCCTCAGTGAATCACCTGTGTCCAAGTCCCAAAACAGCCTTGCATGAGCAACGTGCGGGAATACCTGCTCCAAACCCCTCTTCTGAGCTGACTGTTCTCAATCTTTTTGTATCTGCCAATCTGATAAGTGAAAGGTGGTGGCACAAAATTTTGCACTTCCTTATTACTAGTGAACATTTTTATATATTTATCACTTATTTCTTCTGTTTATATTCTCTTCAATTCTGTTCATATTCTTCGCCTGTATTTCTCTTGGGCTGGTTTTTTTTTTTTTCCCTTATTGATTGCTAGGAGCTCTGTATATTATGGATTATAACTTTGTATGTATTAAATATTTTCTCCTAATCCGTTGTCTTTACTTTAAAAACTTTATGTTGTCAGTGGCTCTACCAAAGGTTATACTTTGAAAGGCTTACCCTACTTAAAAGTGATATATGTGATATTTTTTCTGGTGTTTTATAGTTTTGTCTTGTTTTTATGGTTTTGTTTTTGTTTTTTTTGAGTGGTGGTATGAGGTATGAATAGAGTTCTGATATTCTTGGACTTGGTCTTTTCTCTCCGTGTCTTTAGCTATGGCTTTTAAACTCAGACAGTTTGGTGATTGAAGCTTTGGAAAGTTCCACAAGTATCAAAAAATTCCCTCTGTTGGAAGACTTATTGAAGGCCGATTCCAGTTCTTCCTGGAATGCTGTCAAGGTCCTCTACCAGCCATGCATCAAAAGCAGGAATGCAGAGTAAGTCATGCTTTTGTTTTCTCCCTCCACATTTGTTTTAGTTTCTGTTGCCACATTGGTGTTAAGAAATTAAGAAATTAAATGGAACTGTACCACTTCCCTATTTGATGCTTCTGGCAATCATACTGCTACCCATTGCGCTTTAAAAATGGGTTGAATCATTACAGGTTGTTCATGCTAATGTGCAGAAAAGCTTGCTTTTACTGAAAATAATTGGTCTTTTTTTTTTGTAATCTCAGCTGTCTGTACATATGGCTGCAGGACTAAATCAGGCTTCAACAGCTATGACTATTTACTGATAAACACTTTCCAGGCATTTGGGATACAGTTGTGAACAAAACCCAGCCCCTGCCTCCTGGGGTTGTCATCCTCATAGGGAGAAAGAAGGCAGGCCGTAAACAAAACAGACAAAACATCAAAGACCGATAACGGCTCTTGCTGTAAGTCAGGTGCTCATCTGAGGGCTTCTCGCTCCTTTAAGCCCAACAACAACCCTGTGGGGTAGGTACACTTATCACCCCATTTTAAAGACAAGGACACTGAGACACAGGTGTGAAATGTAAAGCAAGTTAGTAGGGTGTAGGAGGTTGGCACTTTGTACTGAAAAGTCAAAGAAGGTTCCTCAGATAAAATGATATTTAAGTGGAAAACTTGAAGGCAGTGAGGGAGTGAGCCATATCTGAGGAAGAGCATTCTTGGCAGAGGGAACAGAAAATGTTCTTATTTAAACAGATTGGAAGTTTATACTTGTCCTGTACTCTCTGATGGGTTTGATCAAATTTGTACTAAGAACAGAAAGATCCCAGTCTTCTTCTGGGAAGTAAATAAGAAATTTTTAAAAATTATTGCTTGTCTTTTCTTTTCTTTGAATTATGCAAGCAGTTCGAGTCATAAAATATTCAAACAGTAGAGACTTACATAAAGTAAACTGTGAAAGTTCTCCATCATGTCTCTCTCCAGAAGAAAAAAGTATGTTGTGAATTTTTCCACTTTTTTTCTATTTTGCATCTTAACATAATTTGCATGATGCATATGTATTTTTTTACACTTAAAAAAACAAAAAACAAAACAACAACACACTGTGTCTTGGAGATTCTTTCCATGTCAGTGCTTGACATTTCATGAAATGGATGTACTGTAAGTAATTTAACCATTTTTCTGTTGATGGATATTTGGGTTATTACTTTTTTGCTGCTATAATTAGTATTCTACTGTATGTTGTACATTTGTTTTGCAATTATGTGTACTTTTTAATGAGGTATTTCTAAAAGTAGAATTACTAAGTCAAAGGGTGTAACATTTAAAATTTAATAGGTAATATCAAATTATTTTGCAAAAAGGCATTGCAAATTTATACTCCCACATAAAGTTTCTATAAATGCCCATTTCCCTACACCCTCACCCAAGCTGCTACGTAGATTTTTGCCCATCTGATGCCAGTCTAAATGAAACAGATTCAGTTGACTCTCCTTGTGTTTTATTGAAGCATGATCAGAGAATATGGCTTATGTATTTGATGCTTTGGGGACTTTGTTGAGGGGTGTGTGTGAGTGGTGTGTACCTTTATATATTTAGATTTATATAGTCAAATTTATTAAAACTTTCTATTCCTTTTTTTTATTTATTTGAAACATGGATATTTTGAGAAGGGTATGTTAAATCTCACACTGTGATTATGGAAAAGTCATTTTCTTCTGGTTTTGATGCCCGTTTTCGCAGTGTATATTTTGAAGCTATGTAATTAGGTACATGAAAGGTTTGTGCCATAACGACTTGACTAATTGTGTATTTCATCAATAAGATTTTTCTCTCCTTTCATTTTATGTTATTTTTCTTTAATTCTAATTTGATGTTATTATTGCTATATTTACTTTCCTTTTTAAAAAATTATTGATCTTTTTCCAACTGTGTTTTTTCAGTTGTGTGTTATTTTATCTTAGGTATATATCTTATTAACATTAACCTTGTAAACAACATGTAGCTGGATATTTTAAAACTCCAATGTGACAGTCTGTTTCTTTTAATAGTAAACTTAATTAATTTACATTTATTGTGATTATTGATGTAGTTGAACTTAGTCTGATAACTTTTACATTGGTTGGCTTCTCTGTGTCATTTATTTCCTGTAATGATTTGAAAGTAAAAAAAAAATCTATTTCAGAATGATTTTTAATGGTTAACCTTAAATTTTTAATACATATCCTTATACTTTTTTTTCAAAGCTGTCAATGTCTAGATTTATCTAGTGTCCGTTGTCTTCACCAAAACAAGAAACAACTCTTAACAGCGTTTCACATTCACTCTCTTGCTCCCTCCCGAATGCACTCTCTCCCTTTCTGATTCTGATGATGGTGGTTGTCTCTTCTTAAAGAAGTATCAAGCCAAAACTCTACCCCTTTTGCTTGCTTCTTACTTATACTCGTGCATTATGACCATAAATATTTTTATGTTTTTATTGTGTAAGTCTGTTTCCATAAAAACATACAGGATTGCTTGATGGTTTTAAAAATATTTACAAATAGTATTATATTGTGTGTATATTTTTACAATTGTTTTAAACTCATGATTCTTTGTTCCAATTGTTTGATTTGATAAAGTCCAATATCTCTTTTAAACTTGGACTATAGTCAATCCTTGAATATCTGAAAATGTCTTGTACCTATTTTGTCTCTCTGAAAACCTTTAGGATTTTCTCTTTATCCTTGATTTCTAAGATTTCTTTCAGAGGTGTCTAAATATAAGTGTTTATTCAAGATTTTTCTCTAATGTCATAATCTGTCCTCAGTCTCTGTGAGAATCATAATTATACTTAAAAGTCTTCTGTTTTTTCTATTAACTCTTGTTCCTTGGATGTTAACTCTTCTCTTTTGACAAAAAAGAAAAAAGAAAAAAAAACATTGAGTTTGGTATTGCCTTTCATGGTGTTGCTTTTCCCAAATATTTGATGATTTTACTGGAATTCCTGCACTGGGCTGTAAACTCCAGGTGAGCCAGGACCTTGACGGTCTTGCTCATTACTCCATCTAGATGAGTGCTCGTAAAAGTGCTCAAAACATGCAATTTATGTTTACGTCTATGAAACATTTGTGAAGTGAATCACACATAGTTTTCTGCTTGTCCTTGTATTTGATAATTAACGTTCATCTATTGGTGACTGTTTGTTCTTGTTACCATAGCTTGCCTTTACAGACTGGTGAATGAGAACTCCAAGGAGATACTAGTCTGGATGTGCCCGTTTTTTGACAACTTTTGGGTGTCATGATTGTAGCTTTAGTTATGGTGGTGAACCTTGTATTCATTATTGTGAAGGATCTTTGCACTGCATTTCTTCAGGAGTGTTAACACGGACGCAGTGCACCTGTCCCATCATTTCACGTATTTTTAACAAATCCCTGTGACACTGGGATGTAATGGACTGTAAATACATAGTCCATTGTATTCTGCTGTGTTTATTAGTGGACTTCTTTTAACTCCATGTGTCTTGGGGATGAGTTGACATCCAGTAAATGAATTTATTACTTCAGTTTGCCTGTTCTATAAACCTACTTCTGTTGTGCTTTTCCTCCTCCTACTGTTTGCCTCTGGGTCCTCCAAAGGTGGGGAGGAAGGTTGAGTTTCGCAGGTTGAGTAAGCATCGTGTGAGTTATTTACTTTTGTGTTTTAAGGACATTAATTTCTTTCTTTTGGGGCATGACAGAGCAAACCGTAGACTCCCTGGCATATTTTTGGCACATGGGGTGGTATATTGACTATTTTAGTCCAATCGGCTAGAATTTTTTTCCTAGTGGAAGTGTGGATTGCCAGATGGCAGTCTAAAAGAGGAAAATAGCAAATGTAACTATGGTTTTATTTCCTTGAGCACGTACAAAAATGTGGCATGTAATATTCTTAGAATGTTCTTTCTAGCAATAGACACATGTCTCAACATTTTGAAGTCTATTGTCTTTTATTTAATCCCCCTCACCCTACCCACGCCCAGCCAGAGTTATCTTACAACTCACATTCTTTAGTTTGCATATCAAAGTTTAGATCCTAAATATTAACTTTTTAGCTCTGGACTCTTTTAAGTTCACTTCTGCAGTTTAATTCTGCTAATTCAGTAATTCACCTGTTGCCTCATAGTCTCTAGATTGGGGGTAATTTTGCCCCTCAAGGGACATTTGGTAATGTCCGGAGATATTTTTGGTTGTCACAGCTTGAGGGACCACTGGCATCTAGTAGGAGGTGGAGCTGGGGATACTCTTAAACATTCTGCAATGCACTGGAGCCCTTACAACAAAGAATCATCCAGCCCCAAATGCAAGTAGTGCCAAAGTTGACATACCCTGTTCTAGATTATCTCCTGAAATCAGGCTGTGTCTACCTTTTCCCTCGGGGTCACAACCCACACTCTTCTTGAAATGGTATTTAGGCCAGCAAATAAGGGAAATTTTACTGTAGCATGAGTTAAAATATCTATAATCCCACATGTTAACTTTGGTTAGAATAAAACAGGATAAGTGGTAAAATATAGTGTTACTGTTGCTACACTTCTCTCTTTTTTGGGGGGGGCTAGCGTGAAGAATAGATGTATTTTTGTTAAACAATGACAAAGGATTTCATAGATATCAAGTCCTTTGTTCTCATATTTTTAAGAGAAGATCTCTTAGGGGAATGCATTCATTAAGTGCAAATAAGTGGGTTTGTTTTTTTTTTTTTAAGTTAAACTGAATTCTCTTTTGTATAAGTTATGTAAGTCCTAATATTGGTAGTGGTTCTTTCCACCTTTTTCAAAAGATACAATATCTGATTTAGGAATCTGGAAAATTTGAACTGATAAGAACTGTTCTATATTCTACTGTTATCAGCAGCATTTTCTTGCAAAAGGTATTGAGGGAAATGCTGATGATATGTTATATTCACCCCTAATTTTAGTAGAATTTAGCAATTAAATTTTATAAACTAAGTAGGTTTCTCTCTGTTGGCTAAATATTGGTTCTAAAACAGAAGTATTGTTTTTGCCTTAAGGTAGGAAAGGAAGGAAAGTAGAAGGAAATTTGAAATTCTGCTTAATTTTTCTTTATTGTGGTAAAAATCACATAACATAAAATTTAGCATCAATCATTTTTCAGTGTACAATTCAGAAATGTTAAATGCAGTTGCCCTTTGAACAAAACCGACTGTGCAGTCAAAAATCCACTTGTAATTTATAATCAGCCCTCTGTGTTTGAGGCTCCTCTGTATCCACATTCACGAATTCAACCAACCACGGATCGCGTAGTACTGTAGTACCTACTATTGAAAAAAATCCGCATGTAAGTGGACCCATGCAGTTCAAACTCATGTTGTTCAGGGGTCAACTTTATATTCACATTGTTGTGAAACAGATCTCCAGAACTTTTTCATCTTGCAAATCTGAAACTGTACCCGTTTTCCCCTTCCCCCCAGCCTGTGGTAAGCACCATTCTGTTTTCTGTTTTTATGGGTTTGACTGCATTCATCTGCTAGGGCTGCCATAACAAAATGCCACAGACTGTGTGGTTTAAACAACAGAAATGTATTTTCTTATAGTTCTGGAGGCTAGGAGTCCCAGATCGAAGTGCCATCAAGATTGGTTTCTCTTCCTGGCTTGTAAATGGTTACCATCTTGCTGTGTCCTCACATGACCCATTCTCTTTGCACATGCACAGAGAGAGAGAAAAATCTCTGTGTCTCTTCTTCTGATAAGGCCCCATTCTTACGACCTCATTTAACTTAAGGACTTCCTTAAATACAGTCACTTCCTCCAAATACAGTCACATTGGTGGTTAGAGCCCTAACTGTATTCATATTTAGCACGTGAATTTTGGAGGAGCCACAATTCAGTTCATCACATTGACTACGTTAGATACTTCATGTAAGTGGAATCATATAGTATTTGTCTTTCTGTAACTGACTTATTTCACTTAGCATAAAGTCCTCAAGGTTCATCCATGTTGTAGCATGTAACAAGATTGCCTTCCT
Source organism: Physeter macrocephalus (assembly GCF_002837175.3). Lineage (NCBI taxonomy): Eukaryota > Metazoa > Chordata > Mammalia > Artiodactyla > Physeteridae > Physeter > Physeter macrocephalus. The sequence goes on along the minus strand of NC_041224.1, from coordinate 3,755,915 downwards.
TTTTAAGGCTGAATACTATTCCATTGTATGTATATACCGCTTTTTGTTTATCCATCCATTCCTCTACGGGCATTTGGGTTTCTCCCACCTCTTGGGTATTATGAGTAGTTCTGCTATGAACTTGGATGTGCAAATAGCTGAGACCCTGCTTTCAATTCTTTTGGATGTTTTGTTATTTTCTGTTTTTTTTTTATAGTAGCCATTCTAATGGATATGAGGTGGTATCTTATTGTGGTTTTGATTTGCATTTCTCTGATGATTAGTGATGTTGAGCATCTTTTTTGGCCATTTGTATATCTTCTTTGGAGAAATGTCTGTTCAAGTTCTTTGCCCATTTTTTAATGTAGTTATTTGATTTTTTTGTTGTTGAATTGTAGGAGTTCTTTATGTATTTTGATATTAAGCCCTCATCAGACATATGATCTGCAAATACTTTTTCTTATTCCATAGTTTGCCTTTTTATTCCACTGACTGTGTTTTCTGATGCACAAAAGTTTTAAGTTTGATACAGTTCCATCTGTCTGTTTTTCACTTTCGTTGCCTGTGGTTTTGGTGTCATAGCTAAGAAATCATTGCCAAACTCTGCTTAGTTTTGAAGCTCTACACCTGATGCGCCAGAGACTATCATTGCCTGAAATACTTTGGAGATAAAAATAAGCGATTTTGAGATTTAGAGGAATTTGTCCTTTTGATTGATAAAAACATACATCCCATGTTAATTTATACTAATTTTATATCCAGCAAAACATCCAAGACCTGTTATTTACTAATTGCATAACCTGCTGAAACACTTCATATGAGCTTATGTGGATAGTGTGTGAATACGATGCTAGAATGAATACATGAATGAACAAGTGAATGAATGGATTGATACGTGTCACCAGCCCCTCAAGAGTACTTTATTAAACCATCTCCAGTGAGCGTCTTCTGCTTCCCCACATAGGAGTCACATGGTGACATTGTCCATGCACTGCAATTAGGAACACTGACTTTACAGAGTAGGAGAAACTTACACTTCAGAAATGAATGTACACGTGTTATATTTTATAAGTGAGGAAACTGAGGGGCAGTAAGAGAAATGACTACAGTTAGTCAGTTTGTTAGTCGGTTATAAAGCCACAATTAGAGCCACGTTGTTATGATTCCAAATTCAGTGCTTTGTCATTATATCCTGTAGTGCCTTTTAGGGGACCTGAAAATGTCGCTATAAATGTGTACTCTTTCTCAAGAACTGTCGCTGTGGTAGTTTACAATGTGTCAGCATTTTGTTTACGCCTCAAAATATACTGCTTCCTCTATTATACTCAGTGAATATTTATACATATTAATATGTAACTTTGGTAGCAGAAACTTCTGATTTATATTGTGTTCATATCTGATCTTACAGGTCAGAATTTAAGGATACAAATGTGATTTTTTTCAGAAGTCCCTCACCTTAGCTTCTTAGAACAGGAATCCATTGAAAGAAAGTTAATCTAAAAATACAGGAAAATAATCAGGTACCTCTAGGAAAATATAAATGCTTCTTTGGAAAGGACTTTTCACACATTGTATCTGCTAATACCATATTATCACCAAGACTTATCCATCGAGAGACCACCCTTCATGATGAAGCAAGTTGCGCGCACACTTCTTTGATCTGTAATTGGAAAAATTCTTCTGAGTGGACTGTGTTAAGTACAGTGGCCTAAATTCAAGCCTATTTTATTTGGAATTCCTGTATTATCCACGAATTCATTTATAATCATTAAAGAAGATACAGGAAATAAGACCATGACATATAATAAGAGTGAGCGTTTTTTCCTAGAGATTCCAATCAAGCAGGTTTCCTATGAGAAGTAGTTCATCTCTTGGGATTGCTTTCTCGGGGGACAATCCAATTTCTTTCTTCTGAAAGAACGTGAGATAAGTATTGTCCTGACCTGTGGTGGTAAAGGGGGAGGTGGGGTGACAGGGATTGGATAAAGGAAAGGAGGGAAATGTGTATGTGAAATTGTTTCTTTGCTTTTCTATGCTTTCTAATCATGTGTTGGGTATCTTTATAAGTCAGGTCTGAAGTAGTTATCTTAAACTTTCATGTCTGAAGAGTTTTGGGTTTTTCTTTTTCCTTTTGTTACCTCCTACTGTGCTTGGTATTTTATGTGATTCCACAGTAAGAACACAAAGCTTTCTTCCATAAAGGAACTTGCAGTAAAGTTAAGGCAACGTGGTAAATGTACCCCCCCAAATATTCTTTCAAAAAACCAAAATCTACATATACAGTACAAAATACTACATATACAGTATTCACTAGCTGAATTGAAGAAAAAGGGGGAAAAGTTAGGAAGTGCTCTCCTCCAGTCCACCCCACCCAAGTAAGTTATGTAAAGGGCTGGGCTGCGAATGTGGTGGGTTCTTGGGAGCTCAGTGGCTGCTGCTGATGGGGTGTCGCTCGCTCACAGAGTACTGCAGTGGGACAGGCAGTCATCTGCCCACAGAGACGCTCCCATTTACTTGCTTGGCCTATCAGGGTCGCCTCAAAAGCTTCTGTCTGAAGAAAAGCTTCCAGAGCTGATACAAAAATGTTTGAGAACAACCGTTCCCTGTGCTCTGCGTTTCCCCAGACTGTGCTTCATTGGCTCCTGGCAAAGCCACTCCTTAAAAAGATCCCACCGAAATAGTTCTGAGAGTTAGAATGGTCTTCCTTTTATTGGGCTGAAATCTGCTTCCCAGAAACTCTCATCCAGAACGACCAGAAATTAATCTGCTGATTCTTGAACATGGCAGCTCTTCAAATATTTCAGATAATCTGACATTCATTCCTAGATTTTGTCATCTCCAAGCTAGACATCCTCAGGTGGAATGGTTTCAAGCTTTTCTTTCCTTGTGCAGTCTCTTTTTTTACTTGGTCCCCTTTCCTGTGACCATCTTTTTTTTTTTTTCTTTTAACATCTTTATTGGAGTATCATTGCTTTACAATGGTGTGTTAGTTTCTGCTGTATAACGCCACTCTCTCACTTCGTCCCAGCTTACCCTTCCCACTCCCCGCGTCCTCAAGTCCATTCTCTACGTCTGCGTCTTTATTCCTGTCCTGCCCCTAGGTTCTTCAGAACCATTTTTTTCTTTATAGATTCCATACATATGTGTCAGCATACGGTATTTGTTTTTCTCTTTCTGACTTACTTCACTGTGTATGACAGACTCTAGGTCCATCCACCTCACTACAAATAACTCAATTTCGTTTCTTTTTATGGCTGAGTAATATTCCACTGTATATGTGTGCCACATCTTCTTTATCCATTCATCTGTCGATGGACACTTAGGTTGCTTCCATGTACTAGCTATTGTAAGTAGAGCTGCAGTGAACATTGTGATACATGAGTCTTTCTGAATTATGGTTTCTCAGGGTATATGCCCAGTAGCAGGATTGCTGGGTCCTATGGTAGTTTCATTTTTAGTTTTTTAAGGAACCTCCATACTGTTCTCCATAGTGGCTGTATCAATTTACATTCTCAACAACAGTGCAAGAGGGTTCCCTTTTCTCCACACCCTCTCCAGCATTTATTGTTTGTAGATTTTTTGATGATGGCCATTCTGACTGGTGTGAGGTGATACCTCATTGTAGTTTTGATTTGCATTTCTCTAATGATTAGTGATGTTGAGCATCCTTTCATGTGTTTATTGGCAATCTGTATATCATCTCTGGAGAACTGTCTATTTAGGTCTTCTGCCCATTTTTGGATTGGGTTGTTTGTTTTTTTGATATTGAGCTGCATGAGCTGCTTGTAAATTTTGGAGATAAGTCCTTTGTCCGTTGCTTCATTTGCAACTATTTTCTCCCATTCTGAGGGTTGTCTTTTCGTCTTGTTTATGGTTTCCTTTGCTGTGCTTTTAAGTTTCATTAGGTCCCATTTGTTTATTTTTGGTTTTAATTCCAATTCTCTAGGAGATGGGTCAGAAAGGATCTTGCTGTGATTTGTATCATAGAGTGTTCTACCTATGTTTTCCTCTAAGAGTTTTATAGTGTCTGGCCTTACATTTAGGTCTTTAACCCATTTTTAGTTTATTTTTGTGTATGGTGTTAGAGAGTGTTCTAATTTCATTCTTTTACATGTAGCTGTCCAGTTTTCCCATCACCACTTATTGAAGAGACTGTCTTTTCTCCATTGTATATTCTTGCCTCCTTTATCAAAGATAAGGTGACCATATGTGCGTGAGTTTATCTCTGGGCTTTCTATCCTGTTCCATGGATCTTTATTTCTGTTTTTGTGCCAGTACCATACTGTCTTGATTACTGTAGCTTTGTAGTATAGTCTGAAATCCGGTAGCCTGATTCCTCCAACTCCGTTTTTCTTTCTCAAGATTGCTTTGGCTATTCGGGTCTTTTGTGTTTCCATACAAATTTTGGAATTTTTTTCTAGTTCTGTGAAAAATGCCATTGGCATGGAGTCTTACCCACTGGACCACAAGGGAAATCCCTCCAGTGTTTCTAATACGATGGTTCAAACATGTCTTTATAAAGCCAAAATCTCTACAAAACCAATAAGAAACTATAACTTCAGTTTTTAAAAGAACTTTAATCAATTATTCCTCATTTTACAGATGAAGAAAATGAGGCATATAAAGTTAATGATTCACCTAAGGTCACAGAGCTGGACTAGAACTCAGTTCCCTTCCTATTCCTGTTGCCAAAATTCTTTCTGCTGTCATAAGCTAGCTCCTAAATTTGAACAGAAACTCAAGACTTGGTATATATATATATATATACAATATTAATGAAATCTCTACTGAAACAATGACTTTTGCTGGCAAAAATCTGAGATTTGCTCTAACTTGATCCCCAAGAATAGAATCTTACTTTGCCTATAGGGAAGCTAAGAAGCACTTCAAGGCTTAAGAATGTACCTTTCTAACTAATATATGAAGTAGCATTATGGTACCTCTGAGGTACTATGATCAAAGACCATCTCCATAAAAGTTTACTAAAGCTAACTTGTTTTTATAGATGCACAAAAAAGCTTCAAAATGGTAAGAAATGAAGCTAGAAAAACAAAAGAGTAGCAGTTTTTAAATTGAAATAATCAAGCACTGTATTGTTAGATTACATTCTACAAAATATGCTTCCAAATGTACATATCAACTATACATGTGTACCAAAAAAAGGGCAAAATTTCCACCAAAATTCTCTTAGTAAAAAGAGAGGGGCTTCCCTGGTGGCGCAGTGGTTGAGAGTCCGCCTGCCGATGCAGGGGACACGGGTTCGTGCCCTGGTGCGGGAAGATCCCACATGCC
>NC_041224.1:3749854-3750566 GCF_002837175.3 Physeter macrocephalus | reverse complement strand
GAGAGGCCACAACAGTGAGAGGCCCACGTACAGCAAAAAAAAAAAAAAAAAAAAGAGAGAGAGAGTAGCCATATATTTGAATTCTTTAAAAGTCTATTGTAGGGCTTCCCTGGTGGCGCAGTGGTTGAGAATCTGCCTGCCAGTGCAGGGGACACGGGTTCGAGTCCTGGTCTGGGAAGATCCCACATGCCACGGAGCAGCTGGGCCCATGAGCCACAACTACTGAGCCTGCGTGTCTGGAGCCTGTGCTCCGCAGCAAGAGAGGCCACGACTGTGAGAGGCCCGCGCACCGCGATGAAGAGTGGCCCCCACTCGCCGCAACTAGAGAAAGCCCTCGCACAGAAACGAAGACCCAACACAGCCATAAATAAATAATAAATTTATAAAAAAAAAAAGTCTATTGTATTATGGGCTACTCTTCCAATTAGTTTATATTGGACAACATACTACTTGGCAAATAGGGATTTGCATTGAATCTGTAGATTGCTTTGGGTAATGTAGTCATTTTCACAGTGTTGATTCTTCTAAACCAAGAACATGGTATATCTCTCCCATCTGTTTGTATTGTCTTTAATTTCTTTCATCAGTGTCTTATAGTTTTCTGCATACAGGTCTTTTGTCTCCTTAGGTAGGTTTATTCCTAGGTATTTTATTCTTTTTGTTGCAGTGGTAAATGGGAGTGTTTCCTTAATTTCTCTTTCAGATTTTTCAT
>NC_041224.1:3746919-3749315 GCF_002837175.3 Physeter macrocephalus | reverse complement strand
TCTCTTTCATATTTTTCATCATTAGTGTATAGGAATGCAAGAGATTTCTGTGCATTAATTTTGTATCCTACTACTTTACCAAATTCATTGATTATCTCTAGTAGTTTTCTGGTAGTGTTTTTAGGATTCTGTATGTATGGTATCATGTCATCTGCAAACAGTGACAGCTTTACTTCTTTTCTGATTTGGATTCCTTTTATTTCTTTTTCTTCTCTGATTGCTGTGGCTAAAACTGCCAAAACTAAGTTGAATAATTGTGGTGAGAGTGGGCAACCTTGTCTTGTTCCTGATCTAAGAGGAAATGGTTTCAGTTTTTCCCCATTGAGAAAGATGTTAGCTGTGGGTTTGTCATATATGGCCTTTATTATGTTGAGGTAAGTTCCCTCTATGCCTACTTTCTGGAGGGTTTTTATCATAAATGGGTGTTGAATTTTGTCAAAAGCTTCCTCTACATCTATTGAGATGATCATATGTTTTTTCTCCTTCAATTTGTTATTATGGTGTATCACATTGATTGATTTGTGTATATTGAAGAATCCTTGCATTCCTGGGATAAACCCCACTTGATCATGGTGTATGATCCACTTAATGTGCTGTTGGATTCTTTTTGCTATTATTTTGATGAGGATTTTTGCATCTATGTTCATGAGTGATATTGGCCTGTAGTTTTCTTTCTTTGTGACATCTTTGTCTGGTTTTGGAATCAGGTTGATAGTGGCCTCGTAGAATGAATTTGGAAGTGTTCCTCCCTCTGCTATATTTTGGAAGAGTTTGAGAAGGATAGGCATTATCTCTTCTGTAAAATCCTTGCATTCCTGGGATAAACCCCACTTGATCATGGTGTATGATCCACTTAATGTGCTGTTGGATTCTTTTTGCTATTATTTTGATGAGGATTTTTGCATCTATGTTCATGAGTGATATTGGCCTGTAGTTTTCTTTCTTTGTGACATCTTTGTCTGGTTTTGGAATCAGGTTGATAGTGGCCTCGTAGAATGAATTTGGAAGTGTTCCTCCCTCTGCTATATTTTGGAAGAGTTTGAGAAGGATAGGCATTATCTCTTCTGTAAACGTTTGATAGAATTCATCTGTGAAGCCATCTGGTCCTGGACTTTTGTTTGTTGGAAGATTTTTAATCACAGTCTCAATTTCAGTGCTTATGATTGTTCTGTTTATATCTTTTATTTCTTCCTGGTTCAGTCTCAGAAGGTTGTGCTTTTCTAAGAATTTGTCCATTTCTTCCAGGTTGTCCATTTTATTGGCATATAGTTGCTTGTAGTAATCTCTCATGATCCTTTGTATTTCTGCAGTGTCAGTTGTTACTTCTTTACTTCTCCTTTTTCGTTTCTAAGTGTATTGATTTGAGTATTCTCCCTTTTTTTCTTGATGAGTCTGGCTAATGGTTTATCAATTTTGTTTATCTTCTCAAAGAACCAGCTTTTAGTTTTATTGATCTTTGCTATTGTTTCCTTCATTTCTTTTTCATTTATTTCTGATCTGATCTTTATGATTTCTTTCCTTCTGCTAACTTTGGTCTTTTCTTGTTCTTCTTTCTCTAATTGGTTTATGTGTAAGGTTTGGTTGTTTATTTGAGATGTTTCTTGTTTCTTGAGGTAGGATTGTATTACTATAAACTTCCCTCTTAGAACTGCTTTTGCTGCATCCCATAGGTTTTGGGTCATTGTGTTTTCATTGTCATTTGTTTCTAGGTATTTTTTGATTTCCTCTTTGATTTCTTCAGTGATCTCTTGGTTATTAAGTAGTGTATTGTTTAGCCTCCATGTTTTTGTATTTTTTACAGATTTTTTTTCCTGTAATTGATATCTAGTCTCATAGCGTTGTGGTCAGAAAAGATACTTGATATGATTTCAGTTTTCTTAAATATACCAAGATCTGATTTGTGACCCAAGATGTGATCTAGTCTGGAGAATGTTCCATGAGAACTTGAGAAGAAAGTGTATTCTGTTGTTTTTGGATGGAATATCCTTTAAATATCAATCAAGTCCACCTTGTTTAATGTGTCATTTAAAGCTTGTGTTTCCTTATTTATTTTCATTTTGGATGATCTGTCAATTGGTGAAAGTGGGGTGTTAAAGTCCCCTACTATGATTGTGTTTCGGTCGATGTCTCCTTTTATGGATGTTAGCATTTGCCTTATGTTTTGAGGTGCTCCTATGATAGGTGCGTAAATATTTACAATTGTTATATCTTCTTGGATTGATTCCTTGATCATTATGTAGTGTCCTTCTTTGTCTCTTGTAACACTCTTTATTTTAAAGTCTATTTTGTCTGATATGAGAATTGCTACTCCAGCTTTCTTTTGATTTCCATTTGCATGGAATATCTTTTTCCATCCCCTCACTTTCAGTCTGTATGTGTCCCTAGGTCTGAAGTGG
>NC_041224.1:3735651-3746480 GCF_002837175.3 Physeter macrocephalus | reverse complement strand
TTGCTGGGTAGAGTAATCTTAGTTGTAGGTTTTTCCCTTTCATCACTTTAAATATGTCCTGCCACTCCCTTCTGGCTTGCAGAGTTTCTGCTGAAAGATCAGCTGTTAACCTTATGGGGATTCCCTTGTAATATTTGTTGTTTTTCCCTTGCTGCTTTTAATATTTTTTCTTTGTATTTAATTTTTGATAGTTTGATTAGTATGTGTCTTGTCATGTTTCTCCTTGGATTTATCCTGTGTGGGACTCTCTGCACTTCCTGGACTTCCAACTATTTCCTTTCCCATAGGAAGGAAGTTTTCAATTATAATCTCTTCAAATATTTTCTCAGTTCCTTTCTTTTTCTCTTCTTCTTCAGGGACCCCTATAATTTACTGCCTATTTCCTCTTCATTTGTTTGGTCTGGTGAGGTTTTGCCTTGCTCCTTCATCTGCTGTGTATTTCTCTGTCTTCTCATTTTGCTTAACTTACCATGTTTGGAGTCTCCTTTTCGCAGGCTGCAGGTTCGTAGTTCCTGTTGTTTTTGGTGTCTGTCCCCAGTGGCTAAGGTTGGTTCAGTGGGTTGTGTAGGCTTCCTGGTTGAAGGGACTAGTGCCTGTGTTCTGGTGGATGAGGCTGGATCTTGTCTTTCTGGTGGGCAGGACCGCATCCAGTGGTGTGTTTTGGGGTGTCTGTGACCTTGTTATGATTTTAGGCAGCCTCTCTGCTAATGGTTGGGGTTGGGTTCTTGTCTTGCTAGTTGTTTGGCATAGGGTGTCCAACACTGTAGCTTGCTGATCGTTGAGTGGAGCTGGGTCTTAGTGTTGAGATGGAGATCTCTGGGAGAGCTTTTGCTGTTTGATATTACATGGAGCCAGGAGGTCTCTGGTGGACCAATGTCCTGAACTCGGCTCTCCCACCTTAGAGGCACAGGCCTGACATGCAGCCAGAGCACCAAGACCTTGTCAGCCACATGGCTCAGAAGAAAAGGTAGAAAAAAGGAAAGAAAAAAAAAGAAAAGAAAGTTATTAAAATAAAAACTAATTATTAAAAATAAATTGAGAAGTAATTTAAAAAAGAAAAGAAAGAAAGAAGAGAGCAACCAAACCAGAAAACAAATCCACCAATGATAATAAGGGCTAATACCTATACTAAAAAAAACAAAAAGCAGAAAAAAAAAAAACAGACAGAACCCTAGGACAAATGGTAAAAGCAAAGCTATATAGACAAAATCACACAAAGAAGCATACACATACATACTCACAAAAAGAGAAAAAGGAAAAAAATATATATATCTATATATTAAAAAAAAGGAAGAGAGCAACCAAATCAATAAACAAATCTACCAATGATAATAAACTCTAAATACTAAACGAAGGTAAACATAAAATCAGAAACAAATTACCTGCAGACAGCAAACCCCAAATCTACAGTTGCTCCCAAAGTCCACCGCCTCAATTTTGGGAACATTTGTAGTCTGTTCCGGTATTCTTCAGATGCAAGGTACATCAGGTTGATTGTGGAGATTTAATCCGCTGCTCCTGAGGCTGCTGGGAGAGATTTCCCTTTCTCTTCTTTGTACGCACAGCTCCCGGGGTTCAGCTTTGTATTTGGCCCCGCTTTTGCGTGTAGGTCGCCTGAGGGCGTCTGTTCTTTGCTCAGACAGGACGGGGTTAAAGGAGCAGGTGATTCGGTGGCACTGGCTCACTCAGGCCAGAGAAGGAATTGACTAGACCAGAGAAAGAAGTGATGCCTGGTTAGCTAAGATTCTGACAAGATAGGGCTGGTACCTCTGGCTCAGGTGTAGCAGCCAGCCTTAGGAACACAAATGGTTCCCTTTCTGTGACAGGACAGAAAGAGATCAGAATTGAAGAGCATGGGACAGGTTTGCATATTAGGTTTTGGAAAGATGAGAGACTCATCTTCCGATGGCCTCTGTTTTATCTGTAACAGACGTGATAGGGAAGGGGCACGAGGGAAAGAGGTAGGGGTTATGGACAGTTGGAGGTTGGAAGAGAATAAAGAAGATTAAAAATGATCATTTGGAGAGCAGGTGAAGGATCAGTAGGCATTGTTCATTGCCCATTTGAGGTTTGCCATCCTGAATTTATGGTGATATGAATCTTCCCCTCGGTGTGACTTTCTCCAGCTTATCATCTACTTGAGTGTAAACTCAGAAGGCAGAGTTGGGTTCATCAGGGTTAAAACTGTGTTGTCTCAATGCAAAGAGTGTTGTGTTCTTCTTGTATCATTAAGACGATGGACCACAGAATCTACGTGGTCTGTTTTAATGAAGATCAAGGGTTGGAAAGTGGCCATATCTTCTAATCATTTACTGAGGGTTAGTTATGGTAGAGAAGAAATTGACTTTTAATTACATATGTAAAGCTTCTAAAGTGTTCTTTTAAATCACACCAGATTGATGGGAAATGAGCTCTTTAAAATATGTTAAGGAAAACTGTATACTTTAAAATGGAGCTTTGGCACTTATTTAAATGTATGCTCTGAGGAGTTAAATTTTCCATAGGATTTTTGTAATCCCACTTTGTAAGGAAATCTGTTGGCCTAACATGGGAGGACAAGTATAAAGGAAAAGATGCATAGTTTTTCAAGTCTGCCAGAGTTTTAGTTTGACATTTGTCATGTAAAGCGACTGCAATGGTCTTGGTTGGTTTTGCTTTTGTTCTAGGCATGGGGGAGTAAAAAATGAACCTTCGATTCTAAGGTCATCTGGAGTAGAGGGAAGAAGTCAGTTTCTTTCATTATCACTTGGGGGCCTTTTTTTTTTTTTTTTAATCCACATGGCTGTAGGAGCCCTCCGGGTGCTTGCACCTCTGTTGAAAACCAAGATGAATTGAACATTCCATTGTTGGCCTCTCCACTGTTAAGGCTGGCTGCTTCTCTGACATCACCTGACAGCACGTGCTTGTCTCAGGGACCCAGGCAGGCCTTCAGGCCAAGGGCCTCCAATAATGCTGCTGGTCTCCATGGGATACCTTCACGCCACTGCACCAGGTCAACTGCCAAAACCCTCCTCTAGCCATTTTTTCTCCTGTGTTAGAGGAAAATTGTCTTCCCACCTTAAAAATCATTACAAATTCCCCACGTAAATGATGAAGCTATCATCCTTGTGAAATAATTTCAGCATCATAGGGTAAAGCTCACATCTCCTTGGCCACCATCTCCAATTCCAGCACCTCCCCCCGCATAAGTCACCACTGTAACCAGGTTGCTGTGTATCTTGCCAGACTTTATCTAAACATAGACATATGTGTCTGTATGCCTCAGAAATATACGTAGAAATACTTTGTGTTCTCTTTTCCTTTTTCTTGTCATATAGTATCCTTCTGCAGTTTTATTTTTTCCTCAACATTATATGTTCTCAGTGCATGTGGATATATCTCATTTTTTAAACTGCAGTCTGATATTCCATCATGTAGGTATTTTATGATATCTTATGCCATTCTATTACAATTATTTAAAATCTTTCCCTGATACTAACAATTCTGCAGTGAAGACCGTGTTCATCTTTATGCACCTCTGCAAGGACTTCTTTCAAGTGAATAGAAAGAAGTGGAGTTGCTGCTCCTGGAATATATTTATTTTACATTTTTTAAAATAAACTTTTTTATTGGAGTAGTTTTAGATTTATATAAAAGTTGCAAAGATAGTACAGATGGTTCTTGTGTACATACCTTTCATCCATTTTCAGTTTCCCCTGATGTTATCTTACGTTTCCATGGCACCTCTGTCAAAACTAAGAAACCAACATTGGTACATTGCTGTTAACTAAACTCTAGGCTTTATTTGGATTTCACTAGGTCTCCCAAACGTCCTCTTTCTATTCTAGGATCCAGTCCATGATACCACAGTGCATTGATTTGGTGCATCTCCTTTGTCTCCTCTGGTCTATAGCAGTTCCACATACTTTTCCTATTTTTCATGACCTTGACTGTTTTGAGGAGTACTGGTTAAGCATTTTGTAGAATGTCCCTTAGTTTGGGTTTGTCTGATTTTGTCTCTTGATTAGATTGAGGTTATAGGTTTTGAAAAGAATACTATCACATCACATCATATCAGGGGGTACATGGAATCCACAGCCATCCCTGGCAGTGTTCAACTTGGTCACCTGGCTAAAGTAATGCTGGCCAGGCTTCCTCACTGTGTAGTGACTGTTTTTCCCTTTCCGTATCCTTTTCTTTGGAATCGAGTCACCAATTCCAGCCCACAGTCAAAGAGGAGGGGGGAAGATAAGCTGCACCTCCTAGAAGGGCTTAGTATCTGCATATATTATTTGAAATTTTTACTTAAGGAAGATTTGTTTCTTTTCCTCTGTTTATTTATTTATTCAGTTATTTTTATCTGATGTACTCGTGTATTTTTATTTCATACCTTGGGTTATAAACCAATACTATGTTATTTATTTATTTATTTTTTAATATTCATAGCAGTTTTATTTTTAATAACCCCAAACTGGAAATAACTCACATGTCCATCAGCAGATGAATGGACAAACATATTGTAATAGCCATGTAGTGGAATACCACTGAGCAATGAAAAAGGAATGAATTACTGATCTGTGCAACGTGAATGATTTTATTTTCCTTGTGAATTTGTTTTTTGGCTGTGTGTGCCATGTGGCATGTGGGATCTTAGTTCCCCGGCCCAGGATCGAACCTGTGCCCCCTACAGTAGAAGTGCAGAGTCTTTACCACTGGACTGCCAGGGAAGTCCCTGTGAGTCATTTGTTTTTAATTGAATTAAAGTTGATTTACAATATTCTGTTAGTTTCAGGTGTACAACATAGTGATTCAGTATTTTTATATATTATACTCCATTTAAAGTTATTATAAAATTGGCCATATTCCCTGTGCTATACAATATGTTATTTATTTTATTTATTTATTTGTTCCTTATTCTGTTGCTCAAGTTGTTTCATCTTTGGACATTGGGAGCCCTTTTTGGCTGGCTCCCTGTGTCCTTTGACATGCCCTCATACTTTTAATTTTTGATCATCTTCCTACTTTCTGATACTACAAAATGCTCCAGGGTCATCTTATACTTTCCCTACCCCAGCCCTGGAATCAGCCATAAAAGAAGCCCTGGTTCTTTTTGTTGGAGAATGGAAGTGATCCTTACTGCTAGTATTTTAAATATTAATGCTTAGATAATGCCCAGTTTTTCTCCTAGGGGCTATTCTAATTGGCACTTTTACTTCTCATACCTGTTCTAGTACTTGATTATATTAGGTTTATTAATTTTGGCCAATCTGACAGAATCATATCTTTTTTAAGTGAGTGTTTCCCTGATTGTGTGGTTGAACATCTTTGTTTATGTTTACTAGCCATTCGAGCTTCTTCCATGAATAGCCTGTTCATATTCCTTTGCCTACTTAAGCTGGTGTCTGTGAGTCTGTGTGTTTGTGTGTGTCTTTGGTATTAGGGGTTCTTACAGATTGTGATATATATATATTTATCATGCCTTGTGATACATAGAAGTTTACATTTTGATCCTATCAAAATTAAAATTAGAATTGGAAGGCTTTCGCTTCTGTATCACACTTAAGGAGATCTTCTTTCTAACATGGCCATTCATGCTTTTACGCCAATCATCTACTGAAACTGCTAATCCAAAGATCTCAGGTGGTCACCTGCTAAGCAAAATCATTTGCTTTTTCTCAAGTTTTAGCACTCAGCATTATTCACCATTTCTTCTTGGAAGTGTTTGCCTTGGCATTCTCCTGGTTTTGTTCTGACCTCTTTGACCTTTTCCCTTTCCTCTTTCTTTTGACCTCTTCCCATCCTCTCCTGCCACATCTGCTTTGTCTCATACCCTGCTAACATGTCCTCCCCGACTCCTTCCCCTTTGCGAAGCCCATCTGCTCTCATGGTAGAAACTCTAATTTCTGTTGAGTAAAACCTTTCACGTCTTCATTCCCAGTCCTCCCTTTCACTTATATTCTGTGCTTATGTCTCCATCTTGTCTAGGTTGTCTCTGCCATAGATCTCATTGATCCCATATCCCAAATTCAGTATGGCCAAGGTAGAAGAAACTCATTAACATTCCTGGTGAACATACGCTTCCTCTTGTTGGTGTCTCTATCAATGGCATCATGATCCTGCTAGTCAGCCAGACTCAAATCCTAAAGCTGGCCTTCGATTGTGTCCTGCTCCCTGCACACCCAACCAGTTGTGAAGTCATGTCCATTCTACCTTCAAAATCTCCTTCATACCTATTCTTTCTTTTCTCTTCATAATTACTGTTAACCTACTTCAAGACTTTGTCACTCTTCGTGTGACGTTTATAAGTGTTTCTTCAACCTATTTGAACTCTCTAGTCCAGCCTGTATTCTGCAGCCAGCCCGGTCATCTCAGTCATATCACTCCCCCGCTTTCTTTTATGTACCCAAAGTCTTTATCTCCTTGGATTAGTATATGGGGTCTTCCACAGCCTGCTCCAATTTCACCACCCCGGCCCTGCCTTCTCCTGTGCCTGTCACATGTTCTGTCATGTCCAATCAGAATGAAGTTCTGCAACTTCTCAAATATTTATTCACCTGTGCAGGTCATGTATAGTTAAGTGTGTTTGTTAAGAGTATATAATTACCCATAGGACTCGAAGCTTTCCATTTCAACCAATATACGTGTGATTTTTGTAATATTTCCAAAAGAAAGGGATTGATACGGAAAATGATGTCTTTGTTTGTAAGTAGTCCTGCATGGGTAAGGTCTTCAGTAAGAAACCTATAAAAATTTTTTTCTTCTGTTATCCATGGCTCATAAACTCTTCTTTACATCTCAGGGAATTAACATAAAAATAAATATATAGAAGCTTATTCTAGGTCCTGTGGATTCTTGGATTTTTAAGAAAGTCCTTAACATCTCTTATTTCCATCATTTTTCTCCTTTTAGCAACATAAAATAATAATACCTTTACCAGTGGAGTGGCTTAACCTTACTAATTTTATCACAGAGTTTGTCTCTAAATCAATAAGGCCAAAACGGAGACATTGGGAGGCATAGCTGACATTTTATATGCTAGGTTGTTCCAGTTAATGCCAAAAAGTTTTTCAGGCATAGTTGAGTTTTCTGAATAGAATTGTCTCTAAGTTCAGGTAAGATTTGTATAGACACTGTGGACTACCATTGCCACTTTTCCTTGGGGTTAATATTTTTGTGTTTTTGGTGCATTATGTACTCTTTTTTTTGTAAGCTTGATATAAATCCCCTCCTCTTTAAAGTGTTTAAGGATAAATATTATGGTTTCAGTGATCTAACAGTAATAATTGTAACTCACTGATTGAGCTTTTATTATGCATCAGGCTTGTGCTAAGCTTTTTAATACATTATATCATTGAATCTTCATATCTCTGTGTGGAAATGCTGTGCTTACCACTGTTTATAGAAACTAAGGTTACTTGCCCAGTGAGGCACAGCTAAGATGTATTAGACTTAGGACTCAAAAACAGGTCTGTCTTCAAAACCCGGGGCTATGTCTGCCATGTGTCCTTGTATTAGTATTAAAGGACTAGCATCTAAAGCCACTGCCAGTGAAGCAAAAATAGTGGTGGAGGTGGATTTATTTACTTAGCACTCTAGATTTATACCATCAAACCTCATTTAAACCCCCAAGTAAGAGTAACTAATCCATTCTTTTTATCTACCTAATAAAGCCTAAACTTGTCTACTTAGTGCCTTTAAACCTAATTTCAATACCTACTCTTTTTTCCCTCCTGGTTGCAAATAGCAGCCTTAAGTGGCTGCCCCCTGAGCCCATCTTAGTTTATTTCCCCATTACCATGCACTCACTAATGGCTTCAAACCATCTTGGTGCTTTTTTTTTTTTTTTTTTTTTTTTTGTCTTCAGTACGCGGGCCTCTCACTGTCGTGGTCTCTCCCTTTGCGGAGCACAGGCTCCGGACGCGCAGGCTCAGCGGCCATGGCTCACGGGCCCAGCCGCTCCGCGGCATGTGGGATCCTCCCGGACCGGGGCACGAACCCGCGTCCCCTGCATCGGCAGGCGGACTCTCAACCACTGCGCCACCAGGGAAGCCCTATCGTGGTGCTTTTGGGGCTGACCCCTTTCCCTTTCTTTTCCATATTTGACGCACAGGCAGGGCTCCTTTGCAAATACTTCATTTTTCCAATATTCTCCATAGTGAGCTCTCATTTAGGTCTCCTGCTTCATTTCTTTTCCCTGGTCTTTGGACCTAATTCCAATAGCTCTTTGTATATTATTCACCTCACCCTTTTCCCATTGGGGTAACTGACTTGGTCACTGTAAAACCTCCAGATCCACCTTGGCTTACCAGCTACTTTTTACCTCTTTGATGAAACCATTTGGTCTGTGTTTATAAACACCTGCAACAAAAGCAGAACTTAAGGATAGGAGATTGTTTAGAAATGCTTTGTTCTTAGCAAAATTCTTACCTGACTAGTTCTTTAGATGCTTATAGATACATGCAAATTATTGGTTAAATTTACATATACCTCAGCAAATGCGTTCTAGAAGAGTAGTGTGAACCTAGAACAAGATTAAGGTAACGGTACTGTGTTCTAATTGAAAAAGTTGCATGGGGCTTCGTGATGCAGTTGTAGATATGCATTTCTTAAATTTAATAATCTTATCTGGTGTGGGACTTCAGCACTCTGAAGTAGGACAGCCACAGGAGTGATTCCAGCATCTATAGCTGGGGTGATCGTTAGGGTGTTTGACATTGAGATGACCTGAAGCATTTGGGGCGCTTAGAAGTTGTAGGAGGGCATTTGACATTTTACAATGGGCAGAGTATGGAATTGGAGTCAGACGTGGAATCTAGCCCCAGATTTTCCACTGACTAGCTACGTTGGCAGGACAAGTGGCATGTCCTCTCTGGGCCTTAATTTCCTCATCTCTTGGGATGGGTATACTTTAACATTCTGCAATACCACGACTTTGGGACACACATAAGCATTTTAAAGAGTGTGACCTCAAGCTCTATATTGTGTTTAGTTTTTCTTGTAAACTGAAGGCTTAATTTTCCCTTGCTACAAGTATTTAGTGAATACAATGCGTAGTCTCAGATTCATTTCAACAGACATTCACTTAGGCTTCCTGTGTGTAAAACTTTCTGCTTAGAGATATAAAAAATAAAAATATGAAGAAGACAGAATTTTAGCTTCCAGAGTCTCAGTGTTTAATCTTGGAAACTGGCAAATTACATAAAAGCTTTAGAAGGTATACAAGCTATGTCCTATGATAGGCAAACAAGGGGCTTTCTGATCATTTCTAATTAAGGAAAATTTCATGGATAAGGTAGCATTTGATCTGAGAATGAAGAAATGGAAAGATAATGGGGGCAAATGGTTGAAGAGGAGAGAGTCTGAGCAAAGGTGGAAAATTACAGGATGTATTTCCCAAAATATATTTCAAAAGATATTAATAGATATTTTGGGGGGGGAGAAAATGATGCCAAAGTCAAATAATACTATTTGAGATTTTTACTGTGCAATTATTGTTGCTTATTATTATGACCATTTTGTTATTAAACAAATTTGTGAATCAGTGGCTCAGTGAAACTGTATATGTAGATATTTTTAACTGCTATACTGCTCAGCACCTTAATATTCTAAAGGTAAATACGATTTGCTAAGAGGAACATATAGCACTTACCATTTATGAGTCTTACATGATCATGGAACCCTTTTTTCATGGGAACGCTAGGTCCAAAGAATATATTTTTGAGAAATTGCACAAGAAGATCCTACGTATCAGAGGGACAGAGTGAATATAGAAAGAGAGATTTCCTGATATTAACTGAACCAAAGTTGGCAAGTAAGAGTTTAAGGAAGAAAGAGATTGAAGAATGTGTTATGTTCATACGGAGGCCATTTTTTGGTCAGCCGGTAGGTGTCAGTGTGTGCCAAGTATGGCTTGGTTACGTCCAGCAAGGGGAATAGATTAAAGGAGGGCAGTTACATGTCGGTCATTTCCAACGATGCCTGTTTACTGAAGGAAAACAGTTCATAAAAGAATTTATATCTGTTTACACTTTTAAAGTTAATATGTTTTAAACCACTTAAATAATGAATTTTATTTTGCTCACACACACTCCCAATAACCCTGCCCCACTGTACACACAGATAAGATGGAAGGTTTATTTATTTATTTGCTTGTTCATGAATTCATCTAATAGATGGTGTGTCAGGTGATAGGTATACATTAGTAAGTAAAATCTGCAAGACTCTTGCTCTTGTAGAACATACAGTCTAAGAATGGGACTAATCTACATCTAGTATTATGTATTTTGAAGAGTATCACCACTTACCTGGTGACTGCATGGAAAAAACCCAAAAGGCAAAGCCAGTTCTTAGTAAAGGACTCAAACAGAAGTAATCTCTAGAATGGTTTATAATACAGAATATGTCCAGCGGTACCTCTGAGCACACTAGCCTATCTTATTGGACCCTGTCCAGTGTGCTGGGCTCCCAGGATTGTAGCTACAGGGAAACTACCCTGTGAGGAGTTAAAACTACTGGGTCTGTTATGCGAGTACACACACAGAGCCAGTGTTACTCACACTAGTGCCCATGGCCTGTAGGGTGGACAGGTGACCAGCAGTCCCAGAGCTGTCATCCTGCTTCCAAGGCACACTTCCGCTGGAAAACCCAGTTTCTCCTACTTTATCCTCCTTTCCCTAAAGAATGCAAGAGGTTTTTACAGAGACAAACTACAGATCCCATTTCTTTTTTTTTTTTAACATCTTTATTGGAGTATAATTGCTTTACAATGGTGTGTTAGTTTCTGCTTTACAACAAAGTGAATCAGCTATACATATACATATGTTCCCATATCTCCTCCCTCATGCGTCTCC
>NC_041224.1:3731104-3735429 GCF_002837175.3 Physeter macrocephalus | reverse complement strand
TCAAGTCCATGCTCTAGTAGGTCTGTGTTTTATTCCCGTCCTACCCCTAGGCTCTTCATGACATTTTTTTTTCTTAGATTCCATATATATGTGTTAGCATACAGTATTTGTTTTTCTCCTTCTGACTTACTTCACTCTGTATGACAGACTCCAGGCCCATCCACCTCACTACAGATCCCATTTCTTTACCGTGGAGACATGATGTATAAATTTTGGAGGGCTTATTTGACATATTAGCCTATTTATATAAACTCTGTGTGTGTGTGTGTGTGTGCGCTGAAATCTATGGAAACAAAAGAAAATTTAATAAAAAATTTTTAACTTACAACTGTTTTTTTTAACATGAAGATCTTAATTTTTTTATTGATTCACTTGGAACTTTTGCAGGCGACGCTAATTAATGCTAATGTGACTTGTACATCTAATTCTCTGAAACCATATTGATTATGCCTGGCAGTTCTACCTCCTAAGGCTGTGTGCTTGGCAGAATTATGGATAATCAGATGCTTGGTGAAAAACCTTCAGGGAAAATTCCAAAAGTTGGGAATTCAGGAAATACTCAGGGGAAGATAGTTTTTGTTCAGCCAGTTTAGAAGGTAAACGTTAATTGGTTAGGGATTGCTATGCTTGTGTTCTTTTTTTAAATCTTCAAAATGATAAATCTTTTTTATCAATAGAATTTATCCATTTTACCTGCTTACATAAGATCTTCCTTAGCGAAAATTGGGGGCGGGGGAGGCAGATTTAACTTGTAAGCCCTGGGAGCATCTCAGGAATCATCATTCATTCTTCATTGTATAGTTTAATTCATTTGTGAAAGCCAAACAACTAAAGGTTCTATTTAGATACTTGTAAAAATGGTTTGCTACCCAATTCACAGGATTGTTGAAAAACTACCTGATCCCTACCTAACTCAGTGTATTAATCAATCAGCGTCTTGTATTCATTTAGTAAGCATGGTGCTAGGAAAAATGAGTTATTCCTGGCAGATTAAATATAATCCCACCTTCTTGGTGTCATGTGGGTTACCTGATGGTATGTGATGATTTTAAAGTCTGTCCACCAATTCTTTATTCCTCCTTTTAAGAGGTGGAGCTTAATTCTCTTGTCCCTTGGTGTCAGCTGAACCTACTGACTGACTTCTCAGGAGTAGAACCGGGTGGATGTGCCCAAGTGTGGATTCTGAGAGTAGGTTATAAAAGGCACAGCGGATTCCTCCTTGCTCTGGGTCTCCAATCACTCGCTCTGGGGGAATCCATCTGCCAGCCTGAGGACACTGGGGCCCTAGCCCAACCTTCACATGATGCCCTGCTGGCATCTTGGCTACCAGCTCGTGAGAGATCCTGAACCAGAGCCAGCCAGCTCAGTCGTTCCCAGATTCCTGTCCCACAGAAACGGTGAGATGTTTGTTGCTTTAGCTGCCAAGTTTTGGAGTGGTCGTTAAGCAGTAGCAGATGACTAACCGCAGGGATAAGACAGAAACCTGGAGGCCTGGGACCTGCTACCCGCACCTCCGGCAAATTTCAGGGTGTCCGTGAGCCCCATGAAATTGGATAGAAAAGTATGTGTGTATTATGCATGTGCATTTCTCTTGGCAAGTATTCAAAGCTTTCATCAGTTTCTAAAAGGAGTCCTTAATCTCTGAAAGACTCTAAATCTTTTTTTATTCAAAGGAAATAGAGCAGCAGGGTCCAGAGAAATATATGGAAAGGTTTCATTGTGGGAAACATCTCTTATATATAAGTAATTGATCTGTATTTGCTGACGAAACCTGGAATGAATTGGGCTTTAAACAGTGAAAAGAACTTACACAGTCACATGGGACGGTTCTCTTTCAAAATGTGTTTGGTTGTTTTAGATCAGGGCTGGGCAGACTATAGCCAGCAGGACAAGTTCAAGATCCCCCACTCCCTTGCTTTTGTAAATAAAATTTTATTGAAACATAGCTACGTGCATTTGTATAAGCAATGTCTAAGGCTGCTTTTGCCGAATAAGAGCAGAGTCTAGTTGTTGTGACAGATGTCCCACAAGACTAAAACATTTATTATCTGACCCTTTATGAAAAAGTTTGCTGATCTTTACTTTTGAATGCTGAGATGAGGCTGGCGTTCTTGTGGGGTAAAAGTAGTAGCTAAGACGCATCTTTCCAACTGATGAGTGAACACACCACATGCCGTGTAGCAGACTCTGTTACAGGTAGGTAATCCATTAACAGCTACTCTCCGGGCCCCATAGGAGTGATTACCATCCTGGTCTAAGGAAGAAGTGGCTATCTGGACAGGCTCCTGGAGAAATGAGGTTTGTAGAACAGAGGGTACGGGTTAATGATGCTGGATCAGAGGTGAACACCCCAGGGTGCTGAACTGCTCAAAGTGGCTCTTTAGCTATAAGGGGTATAAGTAGGAGAGCTTGCTGTAATTTGTTACTGTAAAGCTCTTGCTTCCCCTGTATTTATCTCGATGACTTGACGTCTTTCTTTTTTCCCCCCAAAATTTCATAAATGATCTCTAAATGATGCATACTTTATTTTGCAATAAGAGGCTTGAGGGCTAGATTCTAGTCTATTTCCATTCTGTTTTGTATAGTATCGTGAACTCTCTTGTCACTGAGAGTTGCTGATTGATTCTTCCAGATAAAAGTGATATTCCCTTTAGTACTGGGCTTCCTTCTGGAACTTCAGGTTAGATTCTGTTTGCTTGAAGTTAACTTCCTGGAAACAGCTGGTTTTGCTTTGTACTTTTGGTTTCCATTGTGCTAAATGTTTATTCTTTAATGTCTAAGACATTTCTCAAGCTTTAATAATATCCAGTTTAGAAAATATCTCAAAAGGAAATGGCACATAGTAGTTTGTGTCAGTGTTTTGTACAGTCTTTTTGTCTTATTTCTGCTGACCGTTACTTCCCAGGTGCTCTACCGCCAGCTTGATACCTGCCATACTGTGGCATGTACCAGCATCAACCTCATGCGAACACTGGCTGATGTCCTTAGCAGGGAAGAGCAGATACCAGATTCATGCATCTGTATTCAAAGCCAGTTGCTGAAGAGTTCTGTCTATATGGCTGGTTATGCCGGTGAACGTATTCGTTTTCTTACATCTTAAGCTTCGGTGAGGGAGCCAGTCTCTCAGAGTACTTTAGCTAATTTCCTAGGAGTTCTTACCAAACTTGTAATCTAATAAATTACCTTTTGTTACGAACTGTTTTGAATTTATAGAAAAGTTAAAGATGGGACTTCCCTGGTGGTCCAGTGGTTAATACTCTGTGCTCCCGGTGCAGGGGGCACGGATTCGATCCCTGGTTGGGGAACTAAGATCCCGCAAGCCGCACGGCATGGCTAAAAAAAAAAAAAAAGAAAAGTTAGAGGATAATGTAATGAGCTTCCTTTTTCTTATTCCCAGTTTTTAATAAACTTTACCATTGCCATATTTGGTATAGATAGGTAGATAGATAGGTAATTTTTGAAAATAAGATATTAATACAGTTGAAGCTTCCTATGAATCCACCTTCTTTCATTTTCCCCAGAGAAAATGTGAGTTCTGAAATTTGGTGTTTACCATTGTCATGCATACTTTTATAAATAAGAAGCTAATATGCTGTTGGTCACCATTCATATTTTTACAAAATATGCGTACTTTTTTACTTTTACTAAATATACATATTAAGACTAATACTATTCATTTGTGTGTTTTTAAATGCCATGTAAATGGTATCAGGTTGTAGGTATTCTTTTGCAACTTGCTTTTTTCACTTAACTTTGTGTTTTTAAGGCTTTTCCACGTTGAAACTTATATTCATTTATTTTAACTATGGTAAAATATTCCTTTGTTAGAATATAGCACAACTTATTTATCTGTTATCCTTTCAGTGGACATTTAAGTTGTTTCAGTTTGTTTCATTACAAATAATGCAGCTTTGAGCATTCTCATTCATATGTCTTATTAATATACATGAGCTTTTCTCTTCTTTACACTAAGAAGTGGAATGATTGGGTCTTAGTACGTTTTCAGTACTATTAGCTAATTCCAAGTAGCTGTCCAAAGTAGCTGTTCAAATTTACACTCACAGCAGCATCATAAGCATTCCTGTTGTTTCACATCACACTTTTTAATTTTGCCAATTTTGATATTTCATTATTATAAATAGTACTTTCCTAATTACTAGTGTGATTGAGCACTGACTTTATTTTAAAACCTTTACTCTTGGGGCTTCCCTGGTGGCGCAGCGGTTGAGAGTCCGCCTGCCGATGCAGGGGACGCGGGTTCGCGCCCCGGTCCGGGAGGATCCCACGTGCCGCGGAGCGGCTGGGCCCGTGAGCCGTGGCCGCTG
>NC_041224.1:3725686-3730836 GCF_002837175.3 Physeter macrocephalus | reverse complement strand
AAAAAAAAAAAAAAAAAAAAAAAAAAAAAACCTTTACTCTTTAACATTGTGTTGGTGATATTAGCTAATGCAGTTAAACAAGAGAAAGCAATTACAGTCACAAGAATTAGAAAGGAAGAAATAAAACTCTTAGAGGGTGATATGATTCTACATCAAGGAAATCCAAAAGTATCCAGGAAAAAATGACTGCAGACAATAAAATAATTTATTAAATTAGCAAGTTATGTAGAGGTTATTGTTTGTTATTATACAATCAAAAATCACTTGGAATGTATTATGAAAGGGAATACCCCACTTATAATAAATAGCAAGAGAGAGAGGGGTTACATAAACTTAACAAGAAATGTCCAAAACTTGTATGAGGAAAATTGTAAAAGAAAGAGACCACAAAAGTTGCCATAAACAAAAAGTTTTCTTATCTTTTGGATAAGAAAGCTAAAAATCATAAAAATTCCAGTTAACCCTAAATTAATGTATAAACCCAATAAAATAAAATAATAAAAATACCATCAGACTTTGTTTTGTTTTCAGCCAGACAAGTTGATTTACAAAATTCACTTGGAAACAAATGAAATTAGTCAGGGGAACCCTGAAAAATAAAAGAAATCAGGGGAGAGACTAGACCTATCAGCTATTAAAAGTGTGTTAAGCTACTGTAATTAAAATAGTATGGGACTGACCCATGAATGGACAGACCATTGGAATTCAGTAGAAATAGACCTGATCTCATATGGAAATAGAATATATAATAAAGGTGGCCTCTCAAATCCGGAAATACAGAATTTATAATAATTTGTGTTGGGATAATGGGACAGATACAAGGGAAAAGATAAAATTTTAATCTTCACATGCTGCACTATATACATTCCACATGGATCAGAGGTTTTAAAAAAAAAATGGGTGAATTCTTCCATCACCTTGGAGTGCGGCAAATTTTTCTATGACTCAAAATCTAGAAGCAATAAGGAGAAAGAATGATGAATTTGATTACATTAACAAAAATAACTTTTGTACAACAAAAGAGCATCATAAGGTAAAAAAGAATAACTATGAAAACTCTTTGTAAATTAAACCACAGACAAAGGCTAACAACCTTAATGTATGAAAATCTACAGAGAAGAAGGCTGACAACCCTATAGAAAAATGGACTAAAGATAGTCACACATATTTCATAGGGACAGAAATGCAAAGAACTCTTAAACATATAAAAAGATGTTCAGTCTCACTCCTGATAAAATAAATGCAAAATAAAACTCCTCTGAGTTTTATTAGATTGGCAAAAATCCAAAAGTTTGGCAACATGTTTTCCTAATGAAACTGTGGGGAAATGAGAAATCTCATACAATGCTGGAATGCAAAATGGTACAATCCTGATGCAGGAGAATGTGACAAAATTACAAGTGCATTTCCTTTTTGTTCCAGCAATCCCACTTCTAGAAATTTATTCCAGTGACACATTGGCCAAAAATGAAAGGGCATATATACACAAGACTATTCAATGTAGTACTATTTGTACTGTTAGTAACATGAATGAATGAATGAAAGAAATAAAGAAACAAAGAAACAACCTAAATGCCCATCCATATGTGATGCATTCTTTTTTTAAAAATTTATTTCTTTAATTAATTTATTTTTGGCTGCGTTGGGTCTTCGTTGCTGCACGTGGGCTTTCTCTAGCTGTGGTGAGCGGGGGCTACTCTTCGTTGTGGTGCACAGGCTTCTCATTGCAGTGGCTTCTCTTGTTGCGGAGCACGGGCTCTAGGCACGCAGGCTTCCGTAGTTGTGGTGCACACAGGCTCAGTAGTTGTGGCTTGCGGGCTCTAGAGAGCAGGCTCAGTAGTTGTGGTGCACGGGCTTAGTTGCTCCGTGGCACGTGGGATCTTCCCGGACCAGGGCTCAAACCCGTGTCCCCTGCCAATGCAGGTGGACTCCTAACCACTGCACCACCAGGAAAGTCCCTGCATTCTTGCAGTTAAGAACCATACGACTGTAAAACGTGAGGATATGAATATATTTGCTTATATTTTAAAAAGTCAAAGGATAAAACATAAAAACCTTAAATAACGTATAAAAGGAGGAAGAGAAGAGGGTGAGTAGAGTAAGGGTAGAAGTTAGACTTTAAAAAATCTACCAGATTTCGTAGATTTTGTGGACGTATTTTACATAATTATAAGACAAAATACAATTTTAAAAAGCCATCCCTAAAAATCCATGGGGGGGGCACCTAAGTGCACATATACTGTTGGTAGCATAAACACACGAAGAGGAAGCGCTCCAGTGACTTTAAAATACAGTAAGTGGACTGTACGTCTCTCTTGGGATATATCCTCATGACAAAAGAAACGACAAAAACATCTTAAAGCCTTTTCACAGGTCATATTGTTGATCATGTGGCTGATATACTGAGGCTGTTGTTATATGCATTTTAGGATAAGTCAAATCAGTAATTATGTTGGTGTCATGAGAACTGGGATTTTTGGCAAGGGAGAAAGAAGATATACATGCAGGACTGAAGAGGTTAGAAACCTCTGTAGGGCTTTCCTGGTGGCGCAGTGGTTGGGAGTCCGCCTGCCGATGCAGGGGACGTGGGTTCGTGCCCCGGTCCGCGAAGATCCCACATGCCGCGGAGCGGCTGGGCCCGTGAGCCATGGCCGCTGAGCCTGCGCGTCCGGAGCCTGTGCTTCGCAACGGGAGAGGCCACAACAGTGAGAGGCCCGCGTACCGCAAAAAAAAAAAAAAACCTCTGTAGTCCTGCATTTGAAATAGTATATTAAAATGAATACACGATTTATTTATTTTAAAATTTATTTTATTGAAGTATAGTGGATTTACAATGTTGTGTTAATTTCTGCTGTACAGCAAAGTGATTCAGTTATATATATTTTTTTCATATTTTTTTCATTGTGGTTTGTTATAGGATATTGAATATAGTTCCCTGTGCTATACAGTAGGACCTTGGTGTTTATCCATTCTACAGATAATAGTTTGCATCTGCTAATCCCAAACTCCCAATCCATCACTCCCCCACCTCCCCCTTCCCTTGGCAACTACAAGTCTGTTCTCTATGTCTGTGAGTCTGTTTCTATTTCATGGATAAGTTTATTTGTGTCATATTTTAGATTGCACATATAGGTATCCATGATTTAATTTAATCTCAAAAAAAAATAACCCTTTTAGCTTTTTTCACTGAAAAGTCTTAAAAATATTGACTAACCTGTGGCAGTGCATCCATCAAACCCAGAGTATTTGATCTCTAAGTACCATTTTGCAATAAAAGCAACCAGGACTCCAGCCAGAGGTGATTATTCCAGGTATGTACAGTCAGTGAATGAGAAGAACTTGTAATATCTAGTTCTAACAGAAAAGAAGTTACCAAGTATTATCAGGGCCATGTCAAAAGGACTCAGGAGACAACTTAATTAGGCTTCACTTGCTAAATATGGGTCAATCTGAGTCAATAAAGATAATAGCTTAATAATAAGAATAAAACAATAAATATGTTTAGGTCCGTGAGTTCATAATGATACTAAAAAAATCAAAAAAATTTCATTGGTCATTGCCTTTGGAAGATGCTAGTGAACCACCTCATTGCTTTGAAAAGGGGGGAAAAAAATCTAGCATTTATCCTGCTTTTTCTCTCTGAACTGCACCTCAATGGAACCAAATAGATCATGAGGCAAAGTTTCTTTTTATAGAAGGATTCCAGCCAATAAATGAAAAAGAAATCGTAGAATTGGGATATCACCATTTCCTGATCCATCATGAAATAATGGGACTTGGAAATGGTCATCTGTGGATACTAACATCACCAGAAGAAAGGCAGAAAAGGGGAGTTGATTCTATGCCTCCTGATAGAAGTATATAACCCTACCTATGAAGTGATCTTCGCCAAAGCATCAAACCTGGTCAGTCAAGTCTCTAGATCCAACACTCAGCTTACAGGAAAGTCAGGAGACAGAAACATGTTAAATTATACCATCAGGTTGTAATCAGAAGAATCCCAACTGGGAAACTCTACAAGGCAAACAACCTGGTTTCTTTAACAAAAAACTAGCAAAGGAAAAAAAAAATAGAGGGGAGAACCTGTTGATTAAAAGGAACATATGACTTATCAAACAGTTGTACTATATGGACTGTATGTGGGTCTCAATTTAAACAAACTGAAAAAAGAATCTTAAAATAGTTGAGGAGGGACTTGCCTGGAGGTCCAGTGGTTAAGACTTCGCCTTCCAGCGCAGGTTCAATCCCTGGTTGGGGAGCTAAGATCCCACATGCCTCAGGGCCAAATAACCAAAAACATAAAACAGAAGCAAATTAGTAAAGACTTTAAAAATGGTCCACATCAAAAAACCTTTAAAAAAATAGTTGAGGAGATGTGAACATTTGATGAGATGGAAAAATTATTGTTTCAGGTATGATAATATTATGGTTATGCTAGTGTAAAATGAGTTCCTAACTTTTAGTGTACATACTGAAGTATTTACAGATTATATGATAGCATTTGTAAAATTTGCTTTAAAAAAAATGCAGGGGTTGAAGGTATTTGGTGGGGAATATAGCTGAAATAAAATTAGCCATGAATTGGTAATGTTAAAGCTGACTGATGGGTATATGGGTGTTTATTACACTCGTCTCTCTACTTTTGTATATCTTTTGCATTTTTGGCAAAAAAAATCTTTTTTTAAATTTAGGTGAAATGATTTTCATAGAGAAACAGAGGTAGTTTACCATAGGTTTCTGCCTATTCATTTATCAATCCACCCTTCTAGAAAACAATCATTAATGAAGGAGGTCTTGTTCTTAATGTGGTGTTCCCACAGCAGCACTGGGTAACCTGTACTTGAATTGAGAATCAGTTTGCCATTCTGCAACTAGAGCTAGAGTGTACACTGCTACTTTATTCCCCTTGAAAAATGAGAATAAAATAAAATATTCTATCATGGGCTTCCCTGGTGGCACAGTGGTTGAGAGTCCGCCTGCCGATGCAGGGGACGCGGGTTCGTGCCCCGGTCCGGGAGGATCCCACGTGCCGCGGAGCGGCTGGGCCCGTGAGCCGGGGCCGCTGAGCCTGCGCGCCCGGAGCCTGTGCTCCGCAACGGGAGGGGCCACAACAGTGAGAGGCCCGCGTACCGCAAAAAAAAAAAGAAAGA
>NC_041224.1:3672362-3725646 GCF_002837175.3 Physeter macrocephalus | reverse complement strand
ACCCCACATGCCGCGGAGCGGCTGGGCCCGTGAGCCGTGGCCGCTGAGCCTGCGCGTCCGGAGCCTGTGCTCCGCAACTGGAGAGGCCACAACAGTGACAGGCACGCGTACTGCAAAAAAAAAAAAAAAAAATTCTATCATGCCTTAGAAAACCATTAATGGGCCTTACAAAAGAAAGTGAAAAAATTCTCTTCTCACTTGTAAATGGGTATATTCCAAAAAGCTTCTTTCTAAGGCAGTTCCTTAGAACTAGAAGTATGTTTCTCATAGAATTAATGTTATAAATATCAAATAGGTTTCCAGTCCAGTCCACAAAAATCTATTAATCTATAATATAGTATAATCTGCAAAACTGACAAGAGTACCAAGGGTTCAGTACAGGCAAAAATTACATCATTTTTCTAGGAAAACACTTTTTTTTGTATGAAGTATGTTCATTTACAATATATATTACTTTCAGGTTTCCAGCACAGTGATTCAGCATTTTTGTAGATTGTATTCTGTTATAAGTAATTACAAGATAATGGCTATAATTCCCTGTGCTATACAGTATATCCTTGTTGCTTATCTATTTTATACGTAGGAGTTTGCATCTGTTAATCCCATCCCCTAATTTACCCCTCCCTCTTCCTTTTCCCCTTTGGTAACCACAAGTTTGTTTTCTATATCTGTGAGTCTGTTTCTGTTTTGCATATACATTCACCTGTATTATTTTTTACATTTCATGTATAAATGATATCATACAGTATTTGTGTTTCTCTGTCTCACTTACTTCACTAAGCATAATATTTTCTGGGTTCATCCACGTTGCTGCAAATGGCAGAATTTCATTCTTTTTTATGGCTGAGTAATAGTCCATCACACACACACACACACACACACACACACACACACACACACACTCCCCGCATCCTCTTTTTTTTTTTTACATCTTTATTGGAGTATAATTGCTTTACAATGGTGTGTTAGTTTCTGCTTTACAACAAAGTGAATCAGTTATACATATACATATGTTCCCATATCTCTTCCCTCCTGCGTCTCCCTCCCTCCCACCCTCCCTATCCCACCCCTCTAGGTGGTCACAAACCACCTACCTGATCTCCCTGTGCCTTGCGGCTGCTTCCCACTAGCTATCCACCCCACATTTGGTAGTGTATATATGTCCATGCCACTCTCTCACTTTGTCACAGCTTACCCTTCCTTCTCCCCATATCCTCAAGTCCATTGTCTAGTAGGTCTGTGTCTTTATTGCCGTCTTGCCCCTAGGTTCTTCATGACCTTTTTTTTTTTTTCTTAGATTCCATATATATGTGTTAGCATATGGTATTTGTTTTTCTCTTTCTGACTTCACTCCAGGTCCGTCCACCTCACTACAAATAACTCAGTTTTGTTTCTGTTTACGGCTGAGTAATATTCCATTGTATATATGTGCCACATCTTCTTTATCCATTCATCTGTTGATGGACACTTAGGTTGCTTCCATGTCCTGGCTATTGTAAATAGAGCTGCAATGAACATTTTGGTACATGACTCTTTTTGAATTATGGTTTTCTCAGGGTATATGCCCAGTAGTGGGATTGCTGGGTCATATGGTAGTTCTATTTGTCGTTTTTTAAGGAACCTCCATACCGGTCTCCATAGTGGCTGCACCAAGGTACATTCTCACCAGCAGTGTAGGAGGGGCTCCATTTTTTCCACATCGCCTCCGAACATTTGTTATTTGTAGAGTTTTTGATGATGGCCATTCTGACAGGTGTGAGGTGATATCTCGTTTTTTTTAACATCTTTATTGCAGTATAATTGCTTTACAGTGGTGTGTTAGTTTCTGCTTTATATGTTCCCATACCTCTTGCCTCTTGCATCTCCCTTCATTGTTGTTTTGATTTGCATTTCTCTAATAATTAGCGATCTTGAGATATTTTCATCTGTATGTCTTTTTGGAGAAATGTCTATTCAAGTCTTCTGCCCATTTTTTGATTGGGTAGTTTGTATTCTTGATATTTAATTGTTGGAAAATACTTTCTTAATTGAATTCAGAACTCCAAAAGATGAGTGACTTTCCTACATCTTTATAGGACTGAGTCTCGTAATACTCCTGGATCATTTCGTTGCCATATGCTTTGAATTTTGGAAGCAAAGAACAGTAACATTCACATCACCTGTGACTTGGACCTCTCCCATTCTTAAATTAAATACTTGAAACAGCAGAATTTATCTACATATGAATGATCTTAGTGATAAAAACCTGCCTTTTATGCTTTTTTTCATATATTATCTCATTTGATATTCACAAGAAACCTTTGAGGTTAAAAGGGCAAATATTATTACCCCTGTTTTACGGCTGAAAAGACTGAGGCTCAAAAGAGTAATGGAAAACACTTGGGAGTTGGAGGAACTGGAGTTGAGTCCTGCTTCTTCTGTGAGATCATGTGCATGTCATTTAAACTCTTGAACTTCAGCCTGCTTGTCTGTAAAATGAGTGTCATGAAACCCCATTTTCAATGTTATTATGGAGATTAAATGAACTAATATATTGAAAGTGTCTGATAACATAAGAGATACTATGCAAACTTTCCTTCTGCACTGAAGATGAAGATCATGGTAGGGCTATTTTAATAAATGGTCACCAAGTTGAAAAACTAGAATGGTAATGAAACTCATCTATATGATACGAGGAAATGGGGAATGTTTAGCTTAGAGAAAAGTTAGGAAAAAGAGTTAGATGTCAGATATTTTCTGAAGGGCTCCAGTTGTGAAGAGATTTCACTTAAAGAACTTCTTTGCAGTGAGTCTCCCTGTTACTGGAGATATTCAAGCCAAGACCGTACAGTCACAAGTTAGGAATATTACAGGGGGGTTTAATTCCTCTCAGATTTCTACTCTTGGGGATCTATTGTTGAAATAGAACAAACTTTTAGAATTGGGTTAAGATTCCTGATCACTGATTCCAAGGTCTGAGAAGTACTGAGGATGATAGTCTTGTAATGGAATAAAAATGGCAGAAAATGATTTTTAAAAATTCATTTAGCAAATATTTATTAAACACTTACCATGTTGCAAGGTGATGTGCTAGGTACGGAGGCATTTTTAAGGAGCCATTTCTGGTGTTTCATTGTTTGAACCTATGAGATTCCGCTCTGTTTCCAACCACTCTCTCACCTTTTAAATGTATCCCATGTCAGTCTGGATCATTCCAGGTCTGGTAAGAGAGGTGATAAAATGTTAACATTGCCCACTACTTATGTTCTTGTTATTCCCACTGATTTAGTTTCCAATTTTGTTGGAACTTTCCTGCCTAGACTTTAATTCTCCAGGGTAGAGTCAGAATGTGTTGAAATGACCTCGTAAAGAAAAGAAAGGGAAAACAGATCACCTCATACAAAATATGTTTTTGCTTCGTAGGCTCTGAGGACAAAATATGTGGCTAGATGAATACCGTACCAGAACCTTAATGCTATTTAAACATACGGATGAGTGCGTTGTGTGTATTTTGTGTATTTTAAAATTGAGATTTTTGTTTGAACAGTGTCTTTCATTTGGTGTATTTCATGGTGACTTATCATAATAGACTGCTTTAAATCGTCTGAAATAGCAAGACATGAATTTCAACAATGACTTCCCCAAGGCTAGAGAAGTCAGCAGGAGCTCAAACCGCTAGGTAGACAGTTTTGTTTTTTTTTTTTAACTCATATGCAAGTGTAAAACTTTTATGAGGCTGCTTTAATGAGGCCCTTTGGGATTTAGGGTTATTTATCTAAGCTCTTATTAAAAATGAAAACTTTTCTATGTTTAGCCCTGGAAAGCAAAACTGATCCTAACAATACCATAAGCTGGGAGAGTGAACCCTGTTCTGCAGACTGACTCAGAAATAAAGTGCAGGAACTTTGGGGTAGTGTCTTCAGCACTGATGTGATGGGAATGGGATAGTGACAGCGGAGCCAGTATTTCAAAGTC
The DNA here is from genome assembly GCF_002837175.3 of Physeter macrocephalus. Taxonomy (NCBI): domain Eukaryota; kingdom Metazoa; phylum Chordata; class Mammalia; order Artiodactyla; family Physeteridae; genus Physeter; species Physeter macrocephalus. The sequence goes on along the minus strand of NC_041224.1, from coordinate 3,721,692 downwards.
TCCTTTAACTAAAAAAGTTCAGCTCTACTATGCTGGTCATTTAGTGTGTGGCATGACTTATTGAAATGGCTTCCAGCCCAGGAGTCCTGTTTCCCAGAGCCCTCCAGTGTCTCCATCGGAGTCGAGTTGCCCCAGGACAGTGTCGCCTGGTACAAGGTCTGTGAGCCCTTCTCGCCGATGGCATCTGCACTTGTTGACGCCTTTGACTTCTGCCCTCCCATGCTGAGAAGTGGGACATGGGAGAGAGGCTGTGTCTAAGGTTAACGAACCCAAATCACTCTGTACGTAACCCAGCGGAAGAGCCGAAGCTGCCGCAGGAAAACTTTTGCAATCTTGAAACTTGTTCAACTTCTTCGTAGGTGTCTTCTGGTTTGATGAGTCTGGGTACGGCAGTGAATCTGTTCTCAGACAGACCCTGGGAGTTAAGATTTTAAAATATCTGTGATGCAGTACAATTATGGGGAATGAGGACATTGTGAGGGGAGAAAGCAAATGTTACGAAATCAGGGGCAAGATCTTTTGCAGACTTTAAGAGCTTATCAGCGTCAATTTAGCTTGGGTGTGTCCAGTCCAATTGGCAGAAATTTTAAGATGAGAAAGTGGGCGGATAAATGGATGAATCCATGGATAGAAAGGTAGGGTAGAGAGATGGATAGACAGATAAAACTTATTGTTGATAATATGATTGTTGGTGGATAGGTTTCTGTGCTAAAGAATGAGTAAAAAGAATCGGACAGGGCTTCCCTGGTGGCGCAGTGGTTGAGAGTCCGCCTGCCGATGCAGGGGAACCGGGTTCGCGCCCCGGTCCGGGAGGATCCCACATGCCGCGGAGCGGCTGGGCCCGTGAGCCGTGGCCGCTGAGCCTGCGCGTCCGGAGCCTGTGCTCCGCGGCGGGAGGGGCCACAACAGTGAGAGGCCCGCGTACCGCAAAAAAAATAAATAATAATTGGACAAACAGACACATCTGAGTGAGAGCATAGTGACAAATGCAGAATTTTGAAGACATGTATGAAGTGACCACAAATGAAAACCTGTAGCCAGTGAGCAATTTTGGACTATCTTTAAGGATCTTTCTTCAACAATTAACCTTAATAGTACTAATGTAAGTCCCTGGAAGTAGTATATCACTTAGTGGAATCTGGGAACTTCTGAGTTTCCACCTCTGATTCTGAGACAATAAAGAGAAGAATAAGGGTGTAAAGCACACAGATGATATTTCTAAGGAGGGAAGCCCAGAACCACCAGCTGGCAATTACGGTGCAGAGTATGGAGGTGACAGAAGGCAAACACCAAGAGAGAGGCTGATGGCAGAAATGTTGGCTGAAGTCCAGAGGTAGAGGCAGTACCAGCAGGAAAATTTAAACAGGTCGGGGAAATGTCAAAATGCACTTAAGTTTAGGAACTTCTATTCTGGAAGAATCTCAAAGCAGTTGCCGATGGGAGGAAGACTGTATGTACACTTGGTTTTAACTTTTCAACTTGAGCAGCTGTGCTAACAGTTGAGTTGCTAGGCACCGTCAGGAATAGAATATTTTAATTTTGGAGAAACCCAACTGTTAAAACAGCTGTTTGGTCTGATTAGACTTAAGCTGGCTCTGCTTAGGTAACACAACCTAATGGGATCATAGCACCAGGCAGACTGGCTGTTATTATGATTTTACTGGGCATAACAGAAAGACGAACGGATGCTAGGTTGATTGCGAGGTCGGACGCTGACTTTCTGAAAAAACCACACTCTCTTGTTTATTTTGGCAAAGTGCAAAAGCAACTATCATGGGCTTTTACCTTGTTCCAAGTTCACGGAAATTACCTGAAATAATTTTGCCTTATGTTCCTTGGATGCAAGCTTTTTGTTCCTGGCACTTAAAAGAAAAAAAGTCTCCCTAGTTTTATTCATATCTCCTAATGATACATAATATACCTGCTCAAGTCACCTCAAGCAGTCAGTCATTTGTAATATTTATTTTGTATTCTTTGTTTTCTAAGCAAAAAATGCTGTTAATAGCAACCACCAAGTTTGTCAATTTGCAGGCAACAGATTTTTAATAACTAGAGCAACTTGAGTGACGTCACTGACAGTGATGAAAATCTTGGATTCCAAATTTACCATCTCAAGTACTTTTTTTCATGGAAAAGACGGCTGATTAGGTTAGTTTCAGTACATTTTTCAGTTAAAGATTTAAAGTACTTGTAAGATGATTTGGTTGATTTCTTGCATAAAAACTAATTTTACTTTATGTAATGTTAATATATATTTTAAACATTCAAAGATAGCTTTCGTTTCATATATTTTCAAAATGAAAATAGCTTGACTTTTTATATGATCACCAAAATAGTCATATTCATTGTAAACGTTTGAAACAATACAGGAAAATATAGTATAAGAGAGCAAGCAGAATTCTTATAATTTCAGTCCCCGTAGGAAACTGCTATTAACATTTTGGCACTCTTCCTTGTATATACCTCTTTATGTACATTACACAAAAAGATATGGTTAGAAGATTTAGTTTTATATAAATTAATTTTAGCTATATGTATTGTTCTTTATTCTTCTTTTGTTTTTTTTTTTAACTTGTCAAAATAGTGTGACTGTCTTTCCATGTCAGTGTAGATCTGCAGTCATCGTTTAGGTCTTCATTTTGGGGGGTTTCATATTTTGAAGTAGTGACTTATTTTTGCTAGTTTCTAAAACTCAATGTTGTAAGTAATTAGAAAGCAGAATTGAAGATGATGCTTGGGATGTTAATAAGAGATGAACTTAGGTATCAAAAGTATACTTTCACTGAAAATATATGTTTCTTTCACTAACTAAAGCAAGTTTACAGGTTTTGAAAGTTTGTATCGATAAGTTAACAAAAAACCCTAAAATAAACAAATGGGACCTAATTAAACTTAAAGGCTTTTGCCCAGCAAAGGAAACCATAAACAAAACGAAAACACAACCCACAGAATAGGAGAAAATATTTGCAAACAAAGTGACCGACAAGGGATTAATCTCCAAAATACACGAACAGCTCATGCAGCTCAATATCAAACAAACAACTCAATCAAACAATGGGCAGGAGATCTAAATAGACATTTCTCCAGAGAAGACATATAGGTGGCCAAGAGGCATATGAAAAGATGCTCAACATCACTAATCATTAGAGAAATGCACATCAAAACTACAGTGAGGTATCACTTCACACCGGTCAGAATGGCCATCATCAAAACGTCTACAAATAATCAGTGCTGGAGAGGGTATGGAGAAAAGGGAACCCTCCTGCACTGTTGGTGGGAATGTAAATTGGTGCAGCCACTATGGAGAACAGCATGGAGGTTCCTTAAAAAACTAAAAATAGAGTTACCATATGACCCAGCAATCCCACTCCTGGGCATATATCTGGAAAAAACCATAATTCGAAAAGATACATGCACCCCAGTGTTCATAGCAGCACTATTTACAATAGCCAGGTCATGGAAGCAACCTAAATGTCCATTGACAGAGGAGTGGATACAGAAGATGTGGTGCATATGAATATTACTCAGCCATTAAAAAGAATGAAATAATGCCATTTGCAGCAACATGGATGGACTTAGAGATGATCATACTAAGTGAAGTAAGTCAGAGAAGAGACAAATATCATATGATATCACTTATATGTGGAATCTAAAAAGATGATACAAATGAACTTATTTACAAAACAGAAACAGACTCACAGAAAACATGTAGAAAACAAACTTATGGTTACCAAAGGAGAAAGGTTGGGGGGAGGGATAAATAGGAGTTCGGGTTTAACATATACACACTACTATATACAAAATAGACAATCAACAACTGTATAGCACAGGGAACTCTAGTCAGTATTCTGTAATAACCAAAATGGGAAAAGAATCTTTAAAAGAATGGATATATGTATATGCATAACTGAGCCACTTTGCTGTACACCTGAAACTAATACAACATTGTAAATCAGCTATACCCCAATATAAAATAAAAAGTAAAAAGTAATAATAATTTAACAAAAAAACTTTGGTTATAAATGAAATATTTTGGTTATTTTAAAGTAAAGTATTAAACAAAAGCTTTTCTGGTTGGACCATCAAGAAGCATTGTGTCGCTATCTTCCTATTTCTTAGGCTAAAAAATGCAAGCTTTCCTCATTTTAACATTCACAAATAATTTCTTATTATAGTATAAATTTGTTCGGATGATGGCAACGTTTTTCTATTCACATTGTGTTGTATTGCTGTTAAAAAAAAAAAAAAAAGACAAGTTAGCTTTTGTAGCTCCCCTAATGTCAGTAAATTCAGGTGCTTAACTGACTTTCATCAGTTCCTGAGAATAACTTGAAAACCTTTCTAGAATACTGATTTCTTGAGTATCCCACATTTAATACCCCATTCCCACCCCCACTTACACACACACTTATACAGGGATGATTACCCACGTTTTCAGTGTCTTTTTCATACTTTGGTCCCAAATATTGAGAATAGCCTCTCCAAAATGAGCAGAATGTAGAATAGTGAAAGCCAGTTATCAGAGATAGCTCATTTCAAGGGTATGGTGGCAAGGAAAGGGAAACTATATATTTAATAATTAAAAAAAAAATAGTGGCCTTTGGGGGTTTCAGTGAAATTGCTCTCAGGTTCCAAAAGCTTTCATTTAGCAAGATCTCTTTCTGCCTCGGAAAAATTTAGTCACACATTTCCCTCTTGGACTCAAAGTGCTCACCTAGGGGATACTTCTTAATCCATAAAACCTTTGAATAGAACTTTGCAGTATACTTGCCAGTCTCCATAATCCCATCTCTTTAGGGTCCGCTAATGGGTAAATGATAGATATAAAATTTAGGAGACTCTATGGCCTGACCTGGTAGATCTTATGGTTTATATTCATTTTATTAAGGTACAGAAGAGTCAAATTGTTACAGGAGAATTGAATTTAAGTTGGTAGAAGTGAATTTTCTCTATGCAAGGTAACTTGGAAATTGATTCTCTGACCTTACCTGAAATGGGTGTGGCCATCTGGGCTTTCACTTTACCAGAGTTACTTTGACATGTGTAAGTTAGTGATCTTGGCGTTTGGATTCTCATCTCTCCTCACAGAGGGACAGAATTTTTAGTCATCAGGATGTATCTTCTGATGAATCAGAGAGAGCCACTTGTGATGTAGGGTCATGCAGTCCAGTTACTAATAGCTGGGATACCAAGACTGGCCAGGCCTGATTCATCTAAATGAGTTACACCATTGCCAAATGCCCTCTCGTGAAGGAAGAGTGTCTGGATTTTCAAGAGAAGGCCATCTGAGAGTGGACTTAGGAAGAGTTGTAAAGAGTAGCCAGGGGCGCTGAAGATGACGGTATTCAGTAAAGGCAGGGGAGAGGAGGGGTGCCTGGTGCAAGCCACCAGGGAACACCCCTTCTGAAGCCATGGGCTGATACAGCTTCGATAGATCATCTCTCTCTGCTCTGCTGAGACCAAATGCGTTTTCACTGGACCTCTCAACACGGTCACTGCCAACCGATTTGAACTGAGAAATGAAGATAACCTGTTTGTTATACCAGGTCTAGGAAATAATAAAAGAAGAAGTCTTAATCCATTGCTTTGTACTTCATGCATCATAAGCACTTTTCCATCCAGACTGGCAAAGGACTTAAACTGTGGGACAGAGCAGGTAGTGTTGATCAATGGATGTGTTGGCTGCGGTGGCACCTGATGGGACAGGGAAGCTAGGGAGCCCCAGTGTGAGGTTTATTTACGAGAATGTCATCAGAGTGGACCTAATTTATTACATCCCAACCTCATACATTGACTTCAGTTACTCAGGAAAGTGATTAAAGGATTGGAAATGCATTTCTCAGTCTTCTTTTCAACTAACTTCCTCTGGTAATGGATTGAGATAAAAATGTGAGCCAGGAGACTTTCTCTTTAAAATGCTTCAAAAATTTTTTCTAACTGGTTATACTTACTAAAATATGCTAACACAAATATTATGATGTATAATTAGTTGGAACTTTTAAAATATGTTATCAAATATGGTAAATTAGAAATCAGATTTTGACCTAAAAAACAGTGGTTCTTATGCTGAGGTCCATGAATTTTAAAAACATTATGCTAAGTGAAAGAAGCCAGGAAAAATAAGTTCATATATTGTATGATTCCATGTATATATGAAAGGAGGGCGTGAATGCGCTTGGAGAATTGGGTGGTCTGGCAAACTATCAAAATTCTGTGCAAAATTTTCTTTGTATAAATAAACACCGCTGTAGGGAGAGACTTCGTAGTTTTAATCATATTATCATGGAAACCTGTGACGTTCAAATGGTTCGGAAACCACTACTTGAAAGCCTTTTAAAAAATGAATTTGTATCCTTTGTCCTCCTTTTATAAATAGGTAGTAGTTCTTTCTATCACAGTGGTTCCTGCCCTCTGCCTGTGATTTTTAAAGATTTTTTGTTTATTGACAATACCATTAAAAAAAAAAAATAAAGTCCTTATGGCTTATGAGTTTGTTGTAGCTTCTTAGATTTTTCTGGAAAGATTCTTTTTTATAGATTTGTTTTTACACTTATGCCATTAACATATCTTGACTTTAATTTTGAATATGGTATAAGTTTTTAAATTTATTTTCTTCCAAATATCCTTTTGTATACTTGACATTTTCTACACCAAAAAGTTTTTAAAAATCTGAAGGACTAGCTGGTCTCTTTAGATGGACTTCTTTAAATTATGACATCTCTAATGATATTACTTCTGATTATGAAGTTTCTGGCAGGCATGTTCGTCGGGTCAGTTCTCTTCTTTAGTGATAAGGATAATGCCAGTCCGATGTTCTCAACAACTGGTATCTTGCAATATTACAGTCATTTACAAAAAGCAAAATCTCTTACTGTTCTTTGGCGTGAATTAATACACTTAATTTTGATATTGCCTTGTTGGTATCTTATTTAAGCAGAACCATTTTCCCCGTGCTTTCTGATAACGTGGGAGAGAGAAAGAAGTTTATATCTCTCTCTTGATAAGCTTATAGGTCTTAGGAGCAAAGTTTGAAAGCCATAGCTTTCAGGAATCGTGTACCAAAATCTCTTCTCTCAAGAGCCCTTTAATTCAAAGAGAGTTGAAGAACTGTTTTGACATTTGTGATTTAAAAGCTTATTTTTTTCCTGTGATTTTCAAAGAAAACACTGTAATTTCAAAGAAATACTGTTCATCACTTAATGAACCTTATTTTGAAATTTATAAGCAGTAGTTGGTATGTGCATTTTTCAAGTTCTATTTTTATGAATTAGTACTTCTTAAATATTTAAATATGATGGAGTTAATACGGCTTATCATAACAGATATGCCAGTACATTTAGTTGTTGCAGAATTTTGTGTTCTTGACAATGTAAGAATTTAAAAATTTTTGACTCTGTCCAAATTATGTGTTAAATGGTTGTATGTTTTTAATGATTCTAGCACTAAGTTTTGGTCATTTGCCTTATTTGGTATTTTGACAGTTTAAATTAATGAGATTATCATTGTTAAAGCTTTGAAATTGAGTTTTAAGAATCTACAGGTATAAACAATATTATATTTCAACATCATTAATAAAGGCTGTTTGCTTTTTTAGGTCTTTCTAGGACTAAAGTGTCCAAATCAACTGCTAAAATATGAGAAACATGAGATTTAAGTTAAATATTTTCAAGTTGAGCTCTTTTATACCATATTACAGTGTGTTGGATTCTTTTGATATAATTGTAATTTTTTTTTTTTTTTTGTGGTACGCGGGCCTCTCACCGCTGTGGCCTCTCCCGTTGCGGAGCACAGGCTCCGGACGCGCAGGCTCAGCGGCCACGGCTCACGGGCCCAGCCGCTCCGCGGCACGTGGGATCCTCCCGGACCGGGGCACGAACCCGCGTCCCCTGCATCGGCAGGCGGACTCTCAACCACTGCGCCACCAGGGAAGCCTGATATACTTGTAACTTTTGGCAGAGGTGTTATATGATCTCTATTTGTCATTTTTGCCTTTGTTACATTAAATGACCTCTATGTTTCCTAGAAGACTGTATCACCTTTCTGTTTTCTCAGGTTCTTTTCTTAATATTGATTGGTGTTTGATTCATTCTCAGTTTCACTATTTTTGTTAGAAGTGATGGAAAATGACTTTTTTTCTCCTTCTCATTGCTCTTTAAAAATAGATAGGCCATAGCTGCTTCTCTAGGGAATTTTGTCAAGGCAGAAGTTTAGAAATAAAGATGGTGTGTCCTCTGCTCGCATTTGGTCTCTTAGACTAAGGTCACCTGGCTGACAGCTCTGGTCTCCTAGGAAGGCTTTTCCTCTCCCAGTGCTTTAAAAATCACAGAAATAGGTTTCAATTGATATTTATTCATTATTCTATTTGAAGTATCTTGTTGATTTTATAGGTCTAATGTGATTTAGGTCTATGATGTCTTTGTAGGAAATACCAGAAATAATCCAGATTCTGGATTATTAGAATCCTGTTTCTTAAAATGTTTATATCATTAACAGAAATTTGTATTGATATTTGAGCTATGGGTGGATAGTCTGAAGTATCACCTCTGGCTTAAACAACACATGCCCTAAATAATACATAATGAGTTTGGTACTTATATTAAGATAAACTGAATTTTCTCCCTCTTTCCTTCCTGTTCTCATTTCTTTCTTCCTAAATTAAAAAAAAACATTAAAAACATTAACTGAAGTTTTGGGGAAAACCTACCCGTAGCTCTAACTTTCCAAAACAGCTATTTTTATTTTTAATGTATTACTTTCTCTCTTTCTCCACAGATATGGATGTTTCATGTGATTAAAGTAATGTTTTATCCAATTAAAATTGTAAAGAAAATTTATAAATCTTAACACTAAAAAAATACGTCCTGGGCAAATGAAATGTGTACTGAGGAAAAAAAAAAAGGATAGGATGAATATTAGGATTTGAGAGCCATATTAGGTCCAGCTGGATTGTCTGATGTCAAAAATAAGGCTGTTCAAAGTATTAAAAAATGATACGTTCTGAGATATCTAAAATTTATCCCAAAGAGGACTCAGGAGATAGGATTTAGATCAGAGTAAGTAAAATTTTCTTCTCTCATTGCAAAACTTGATAAATATCAGATATATCTGCTTTCAAACTCTAATAATAAAATTTATGCAAAGCAAAAAAATAAAAAATAAATAAAATTTATCCCATTACTTGCCCTTGGGCTTCTCTATTTTTTTGGATAAAATTTATTAAAAAAATATCTCCTATGCTTTTGCTCTGTTTATGATATAGCAAAAAAAGAATGAGATTTAGATGGAGAGGAACATGCTTGAGTTTCTTCTCCATTACTTACTGACTATGTGATCAGGAAAACGTTCTTCACCTTTCTGAGCTACAATAGAGATAAACATGGTTAAATCACAGATTACTTTAAGGTTGGATTAAAAATGCTAGTTTTGGATTTACATGCCATACACATACTTATAATTACAGAGAAACATGACTAATTAACATGTATAACTAATTGTATTTTTTCTTTGTGACGGTGGTTATCATTTGTGGAATGAATGTCCTTTTTATTTAAATTTTGGTGGTTTGATACATTGGTTAGGTTATGTATAAACTCCAAGATCTTATGAGGAAACTTGGCTTATCCGAGATCACATGCTTGTGAGTGACAAGGCAGTGCTAATGTATTTTATTTTCTATTTGAGTGTCCTATTTGATAGGTCACACCATAGCCACTTAGCAGCATGTTGCTACCTTTAAACAGCATTTAAACATTCCTTTGGCTGCACCACAGAGCACATCAACATCCTAACGTTAACTTGTTTCTGATTATAAAAAATAACACTTGGAAAATAAGAAAGAATAAAAAAGAAAATGTAAGAAACAGGTTATTATATTCCTCTCATGGAAATAATCCTTTATATTTGTGTTGCCTCCTAATTTTTTTTCTCACTGTAGAACTATTTTCGCTTACTGTGACATAGGTGTATTTTCCCATGTCCATCTTACCACCTTGCTTATTCAAGTTTTAGAATATATATGTACTAAAGTAGCAGCTTATAAAGGATAAAATAATTTCCTACAGAAAAATGAAGATACTCTTAACTCTGTCTTTTACGAGCTAAAGAGTTAAAATGCAGAAGAAACAGGCGTTGGCAGATTCCTTTACTAAGGTCCTACTGTGGTTTGTTTGGAGAGGATAATGCTACTTACGATGCCTTCAGAGATCAGTGTGGTACGACGGGGAGAGAGCAAGGCTTTGAATTGGGGCTCGCTGGAGTGAATCCTGGCCCCATCACCCACCAGCTGCATGATGCTGAACCATCACTTAAACTCTCTGACCTCTGGTTTCCTCAACTTTAAAATGGGATGAACATGCCTGCCTTTCAGGGCTGCTGTAGGATTAGACACAACAACCGTCAACAGAGCGCCTGGCCCGCCGTCTGGATGGGTAGGCACAGGTGAGATGATAGTTGGAGGCAACCTAAGGCCTAAGACTTGTCAAATTCAAGCATTCAGTATGGAGAGCATGTTGTAGCCATAAGCCAAGACAACTCTGTTCTGAAACGATTTATTGGTATAATTCACCATTTCCTCTTTCTCTTGCAAATATGATTACTGCCAAAAGAGGAGAAGAAAATGATGAAAAGTGAAAGTGGCTTAAGTTGCTCTCTGATTGGCAGGACCCTTAACTATGAGCTGCAGCAGCCCCGGTCCAGGTTGCGGGGTTCCCTTCGTCTTGAGGGACACCCTTACTGACGGTCTGCGGCACGATGAGCCGGGGTTAGGTCTGGGGGTTTCACAGATGAGTCCCCAAGGGACATTCACGCTCCAGACCTCCTCTTGTTGAGGAAAGAGATCCAATTCAGAAAAAGCAAATACCTTTTCAAGACACTGAAAACATTTCAGAATGAAAATAGCTTTAGTCAGCCCTATTGTGGGTGATAGGGCAGGTGGTATCAATTCTGAAAACGTAAGTTGTTGATTGAACATACAATAAAAGTGAAAAATCACTATTGCTTTTAGCCACTAAAAAAGTCAATACCTGGGTATATCTGAGGAACAACCCTAACCTTATCTTATTTCCACACTAGCTGTAGAGTTAGAGGAATCCACAGGCCATGGTTGCTTGTGTCTGATCTAGGATGAGTCAGAGATGTAGATACAGCCCAGATAAGATGCAAGGAGGCTGGTGGTTAAGGATTCTAATAGCTGCAAGTACGGTATTAAGCAAGTAGTTAATTCTCATAAGGGAAACAGGAGGATGTCTCTAAGAAGTGTTACCTAATGGTTCTTGCAGGATGAACAGAAGTTCACCAGTAAGGGTAACAGCCTTCTAGGCCCAGAAGGCTGTATGAGCAAGACACAGCATGTGTAGTATATTGCAGTTCAGGGAATGGAAAGTAACCACGTGGTTTGTGGGTCCTATGGAAGTGGGAGGGGAGGATGAGCTTGAAGCCACCGCACTAGTATGACACTTGACTTTTACCAGAGACAGCAAGGTTTTTACTTCCATGCCAGTGAAATGTTGGGACTGTTATATACTTGGTAAAAGCAGAAGGAATAACTTAGCCAATCAATAGAAAAGGGTAATTTTTAAAACACAGAAAAAGCACTCGGGCTTCCCTGGTGGCGCAGTGGTTGCGCGTCCGCCTGCCGATGCAGGGGAACCGGGTTCGGAGAGGCCCGCGTACCGCAAAAAAAAAAAAAAGAAAAAAAAGAAAAAGCACTCAACTGTGCACTTGCTGAAATAGACCATTTTTTAGGAAAGTGGACAGTGTCCTATCGCAGTCCAGCTAGTAGGCAAATGCTGCAGAGTTAACTCCCCACCACACCTCAGAGATGTATCAGCCTAAGTAACCTGGCGGACCACACAGCTAAAGCATCTGCTACGACGCGTCATAGAAAGTGTTAAATCCCTTATGCCCTCAACCGCTGATGCTCTCTCAGCTTCCAGAAGTCACCAGTGATTCGGTTAAAGGTACCTTTACAGAGGGAGGTTTAAGGAAAGGCAAACATGTATTTTTAAGAGAAAATATATATTTAAAATACACATATATTACTCTTTTAAAATTAGGACAGTGATAAGAGACACTTTGGTAGGGGCACAGGCAGGAAATACTCAAGTAAACAGAAGAGTTGATGGCGTAAGACTCATGCTCTTCCTAGTACGTTGTATCCTCGTAATGCTTTCCTGATTTTCCCTTTACTTTAAGCACTAGATGGGAAGTCAGGAAACCAGGATTCAGAGCCAGCCAGAGCGTTTTCTAAACATCTGCCTCATCTCAGACAGGTCTCTACTTTTCTAGCCCTCCGTTCCCTCATGTCCCTGGTGAGAGGATTTTCGAGTAGGTCCCACAGGAAGTAGCAGAGCTGCTTCACGGGCCTCTCTGGAAGATGATGGGGTCTTCCGCCAACCCTTCCCTTCCAAGAGAGCAGCAGCTTCACTCTCGTTTGTATTATGAACAGGGGCTTTTATAAGAATTATTGATAAAAGGATTCTATCACTTTTTAAAAGTCTGGAAAAAAAAACAGAACCAGATATTTCATGGGGCATATCCAGGTCAGAAAGAATTTCCACATCTGGAGAATGGGATAACAGTAGTTCCATTTCATAGCTATCTGGGGGTTGAACAAGAGAACTACATGTGGAACAGGGCATAGAACAGAGGAAGCGTTTGATGTGTTAGCTATTAACCCCCCACCCCAATAGGTCCCTCGCAAATGAGACTGCATTTCATACGACTCTTAAACTTTGAGTATGAGCTGTTGACCTGAAAAAAACTTGCCTAATCCCTCTGTTTTCTAAGAAAAACACTATAAAAATGTCTTGTACATGTTCTCTGTGAATTTTTAGTGTAACCATTTTATTTCTGTTTCTTGTACATCGCTCTTTCTCTCCCACGACCAGAAGTTTTCTCCTCACATCAGATTTTTGACATACGTCTGACCGGATGCAATGATGAAGTTGCACATATTGGTGTGTTTCAGGCTCGCCAGCTCGTGGGAAAGTGACATCAGTGTCCACTGCCTCACCCTGCCCTCTGCAACCTGCTTGGAGCTGCTGTTGATATTGTCAAGGAGTAATGCCACGTTGCCTCCCTCCCTCCGCTGCATGAATTCTTTCCAGGTAAGGCACGGCTCCTTTACCACGGTGTGATTTCTCAGTTTGCCTTGTTATCGTTTTCTAAGGATCCTGTCTTTAACGGGCGCTAGCCCACGGAAACCCACATTTTCACAGGATAGTAATAACAAGCACAGCGCATGTATTGCCTTGTTCTGTCTCTTTCTAAATGGAGCCTCAGAACTGATTAGATAATTGTCTAGTAGTGGCCGGACCCATGTCTCTCTACCCCGGGGTTTGTTCCCGTTATCTCCGTCTTTCCTGCCTCCGAGAGAAGAGGCGAGAACGTTCGTTCGGCAGAGACACTTGTGAATACCACTTCCCTTTTCCCAGCTTTGCCCTAGAACAAGGATTTTCGGCCATCATTAGTATCTTTGCTGCTTTTAGCTTGCAGTCAGATTGCCGAATGGAGGTTTAACAGTGGCTGCATCCTCCCCCGGCTCTCGGCACCTTTTCCCTCTCTCCCCACTCCCTCCCTTCTCTGGGTATTTATCTGTGCTCCTGGTCAGAGCAGTACAGAACAGAACAACACACGTGGGCTGACCAGCAGGAAGACGCCTTCCCTGGTAGGCAGCTAGTTGTCACCAAGGTGGCATATGAGAATTCAGATGTTGGCTGGTCACTTCACTTGTGACCATAGAGCGACTGCATGTTACTGAACTTACCTGTGACTCTTGGCATTGGAAAAATATTCCCAAGCCGTCTGAGCCTGTTGAGCAGGCCACGTGCATTGCTGAGAAATGACTGAACGTGGGTGGCTTGTTTCTGCTTCTGAAGGGTTGCTGATGTGTCCTAAGGTAACTTCAGAATTGGCGGATGTTGCTTGGTGCATCTCTGCGGTAAAACAAGACGTGGATTTTCCTATGAAATATAGCTCAGGAATTTGGTTAAAAGAATAATAATGATAACTGCTCCATAATAATTTGCATCCGTCTTCTCTTGGTACTCTCTTACATTGATTGTCTCTGTGATTTTCTTCCTGATACACACATTTTGGACTTTGGCTGTGTCCTACCTGTTTGAATTTGTCATTACTCGATGATCAGCTCGAAGGTCCTAGATTCAAGGACCGGAGAGAACACCTTCCCATCTTGTAGGAGAGGAGACTGAGACCCAGAGAGATGGAGTCAGTTGGCCAGGGAGTAGCCAGCATGTGAGAGACAGAGCTGGACTCACCAGGCTTATGCTGGGTAACAGCTTCTGCTACCCAAATTCAGTGCTCGCCGAAGCCCCAGGAGGTGGACGGGGTGTGAGTGGTCATATCTGCCTTGGAATGTCCACAACACCCCCTTAATGATGTAATTATTGTAATTATTTGTCTACTGCCCTGAACTGGAACTGATTAAAAATTCTGTGGATCAATCCATATTCCTTCGAAGTTTTGCTCTTTGGATTGAACATTGAATAACACAGAAGTTCGCCCACAAGCTTTTATGGGAGATGCGAGAAACTTACCAGTGGTTGTCTTTGGGGAGCGAGGCTGGAAGACAATTATTTTTTATTTCACTCCCTTCTACTCTGTTGGAAGTTTTTATATGACGGGTGAGTGAGGAGAAAAAGAGATGACTCGGGCTTGGGAGGATTTTACAGCCTATTGGGGGAGATAGAACCGTCATCCGTGGGTGATATAAATCTAGAATCATTTTATTACAAGGTAGCCTCCACGCAAGTCTTAAAGAGATTAAAGGTAAAAGAGTAATCTAGGTCGGGCGTGGGGGATTTGAGAGGAGGCCCAATCTGTATTTCTTCTCCAGGAGGCGGAGGAAAACCGGCTCCTTCAAGGCGCTCACCTCGAGCACGCGTACACACACAGGCACGAAAGCCTGGCCCGCCCTGCGTGCCATGCGCGTTCGCGGCTGGCACCTCTCATCACAGGAGCTCTCAGCGTCAGGATGTTATTTGCTGACTGTCCCTCTCTATTAGTGACTGCGCTTCTCCTGCTTTCAGTGCATTTGCTGAACATGATTGTCAGGGGCACACACACTTTTCCCAGTTTCAAAGGTACAGAGCAACTGGGCGCGGGTTCACAAACAATGTCTGCTAAAGAGATCTTGTCCCTGCCGTTACCCCTGGGAGGGTGCATTCTTATCAAGGACACACCAGGAATTGACTTCCCCGCGCAGGTCTTCACTCCAAGATAAAGGACCAGCGAACAGGGGAGCATTTCTCTCAGGATTAGAAAGAGATGCTCTGCTTGTTCATCTTCGGAACACCCACCTCATCAGTTATTACAGTGGCAAGGAACTGGGCTGCTAAGGTTGCCCGTGTTGGGGAGTTATTTCTTCAAGTGGAAACTCACTTTAGTGCGTGTTTTTTTGTTTGTTTGTTTTTGTTTTTTTTGTTTTTAAAAGAGCTGTGTTGGCAAGAGCTGTAAAATAGTAGAATGGCACTTGTTAAAGATACCATCTTTACATTTCCAGTTCTCTAACTTTCCAGGGCGAGTCAGTTACTGTGAGCAATGCTGCTTTTTCTGTAAAAATGTTATTTTAGGTTTCTGAGGATTCAGACAGCACTACTGCCTGAGCTCTGATCACTGCCAGATCCCAGAAGGAAGGGTTTATCTCATTAGTGAGAGCCATTAATGTATATGAAATTCTAACTTCTTAAATTATAGTGCAACATTTCTCCCAGGCTAACAGGGATATCGTTGGGTGGTTTTGTTATACTTTTCACTTCCGCTCTGGTCCAGTACCTTAATATCCCTGGTATGATTCTGAGCAAACAGAATGTAGGATTTGGTTGAGAATCACTGGTGTATTGCTAATCACATACCATAGTTGTTGCAGCCCCAAGAAGGATGGACTTACCACGTCACTGCCCGCTTACGGTTCTTCTGTGACTTCCTGTTGCAGTGAGAACAAAATCCAGACTCCTTATCCGGACCTACAAAGCCCAGCAATATCTGTCCCTTCCTCCCTTTCTGGCCTCATCTCCTGCTCGCTCCCTCTGTTCCAGTCACACTGGCCTTATTTCCTGGTCCCTCTCACGAGCTGGTCCTGGCCGCAGGGTCTGTGCACTGCCTGTTCTCTGTGCTTCCAGGAGAATACTCTGGAGCAGAGCTTTGCGCGGCTGGGTCCTCTTGTCTTTCAGGTCTCAGCTCAGGTGTCCCTTCCCCTAAGAAGCCTAACGTCACCCCCACCCCCTGTCCCTTGCTAAATTCCCCGCTCTCTCTCACCATTATTCTGTAATCTCACCTTGTTTTATTTTCATGGCTCTTTTCACTATTTAGAGTGCTTTTTCATTTTTTTTTTGTTTGTCTTTTTTCCTGTACAAAAATGTGTGTTGGATGAGAACAGGGAGAATGTCTGTTTTTGCTCAGTGTTGCATCAACAGAACTTAGGACAGTGCTCGGCTGTAGGAAGCATTTAATAAATATTGGCTGGCTGGCTGGCTGGACATGGGTGGACGGATGCACAAGTAAAATGCAAACTGGCATGGCCATTTGACATTCTAGAGAATTCCAAAGGACTGAGCTAGGGAGAAGCAGAGGCATGGACAGTACACCCTCAGGGACAGAAGCGGCAGCTTTTTCCCTCCCGGGACAGGGTGGACTCCAACGGTAAGGTCCAGACTTGAGATAGGTCAACAGGACTGAGCCTAGATGGGGGTCTGACCGCCTGGAGCCTGGAGCTCAGTACAAATGGGAAAGACTCGAAGAAGGGGTCGACCTTGGAAGGAGCTGGCAAGATCCAGGATAAGCAGAAGGACCAGTAGACAGGTCCAGGCTCCCTCTGAGCCCTGGAGACCACAGGAGGGGAAACCGGAGTGATGCTTTGGTGCCAGACACTGAGGCAGAGGGGACTGGGGGTGTCGCCGGCTCCTTTGGAGGGGGCAGGTGGCAGCTGCTGCCACTGTAACTGCTGCCAGTTTGATTCCCCTCAGAGAGCTTCAGAGCTCTTGGCGGGGGAGGTGGCAGAAGGCAGTTTCCATATCCATCTTGGTGAGCGGCATCTGGCTTTTTAACCCGAAGTCCTGCAATAGCAACTTTAAATCTGAACAAGGTCTCTGGAAGGTAGAACCTTAGACCACCCAGGTTGGATCCAGGACTGGGTCGGGGCCGCTGGGTTTAATGGTTCTATGCCTCTTTCTTAGAATCTTGGACTCTCGTAGCTGGAAGGATCAACTAGTCTAACGACCTTAATTTTATAAATAAGGAGCAGAGCCAGGAAGGGTAAGTTGTTATTGGAGACTGAAACTCTGATTCCTACGTTAGGCTTTTTGTGCTACACCTGATTTTCCCTGTTCTGTGGGACACAAGTTGCTTAGCATATAAATAGGTGTCACTCATAAAAAACCATGAGATATTTAATCATCAGATAATAATAATGCAAATTAAAATAGCTAATATTTATTCTGTGCTTTCTGTATTCCAGGCCCTGTTCTCAACGATTTGTACTTATTCGTTCATTTCATTTTTATGAGAAACACCATGAGGAAGGTATATTATCAATATTATTCCCATCCCGCAGGTACAGAAACTGAGCCAGGGAGATTAGCTGGCCCACGCTCACACAGCTAGTGAGTGGAGGAGCAGAAGGTTCAGAGCCTGGCTCTAGACCGCACCTCCACCCCCATTCTTAACCGCCAGATAATGTTGCCTGTTAAAAGAAGTTTGGTTAAACAAAGTTAGATCTTTTTTTTTCAGCTGCAAGACTTTTCAGGGCCTTTGAAGTGTATACAGGGGCAGTGTGACCCTCCTAGTTGAAGAATGTAGTAAATGCTTTTAAAACGTGATATCAGGAAGACTTTTTCTCGGGGCGTTTTATGGGATTAATGCTCTTAGAGCACAGATGGGGAGACGGTGTCCTGTCCGAGCTTGAAAGATCTGGATGGCCATGACCGAGGCAGAGAGCTCACATTCTCAGTCTTTGTGTTAGCCTTGTTTATCTCCCAGAGAAGTAGTGCTGCAGGCCTAGTGGATTGTCAGAAGGATAGCATCTCTGCCTTTAGTGACTGGGTGGTTCTCCTCCTGGTCTGGGCCACCTTGGTCCGAAGGTACAGCAGGAACCAGATGTGCCTCTGGCCCCTCGTGGTACACACTGACCCTGCCCGGAGGCCCCGCAGGCCCTTGGCTGAGCGTTGCTTTCCCGTCTGCACCTGCTGCCCCTTCCCTTTCGCTCGGGCCTCATCCAGTCTAAACACAGCGTCTCTAGGTAGTCCTGTGGCAAGGGCTCCCATTAATAGATGGGGCCGTCTGGCTCAACTCCGTCTCTCTCCTAACCGATGGCTGGACTCCCACCGAGAACTCCTGAGGGGAGTCTACCTTGGGAGCTCAACTGAGAGATTAGGAATGTTCTACGGCCTTGAGCTCCGAGTTCAGGAAGCCCCTTTTGTTCATTCGCATACCTTACCTCTAGCTCCAAGGTCTGCCCACTGCGCCCGGCCATCCGAACTGTGTGGATGGGATTTTCCAGGCCATAGAGCCCCAGAACCGAGGCTTCTTTTTCTTATCCAGGTAAGTTGCTACATCCTACAGTAATTTAAGTGTTTTCACAGACATTATCCTTTTTAAAATCCGCACCACAACCCTCATTTTAAAAGGGCATGGAATTCCGTGGCGGTCCAGTTGTTGAGACGCCGTGCTTCCAATGCAGGGGCACAGGTTCAATCCCTGGTTGGGGAACTAAGATCCCGCATGCTGCGCGGCGTGGCCAAAAAAAAAAAAAAAAAAAAAACCAAAGATTGTTAAAAAAAAAAATAAAATAATAGTAAAGGGGTAGAAGGTAGGTAATGTAGGCAAGATCACGTCACTACCAAAACGCAAGGCTGTGTTTCAGACCTAGGTCTTCTGGTTCTGAGTCTATTACGTATTCCATCTCATGGCAGTTTCGTCAAAGGAAGTTCCCCATGGTCCTCTCTAACTGCCCGGGGTCTTGCACATCTTAGTTTTACCACGTGGCAGCAACAGTATCTCTTTTATTAATGTCATCCTTTAGAGAACCGCAGCCTTCAGCCAGGGGAGCGATATGAGCCGTATGGATCCCGGCGAATAAGTTGGACTTCATCAGACTGTAGTTTTATGTATATGCTGTGTGGTTGCATAATGCAGTGGAAATATGTAGAAGAGAAGAAACAAAAGAGCTTTACAGAGCTTATCTGTTACCACCTGACAGGGTTAGTCCGGGAAGCTTCCTCCGCTCCTGATGCATTTGAAGTCATAGACCGTTGCCCAGGGGAGGGTGAAGCAGATGAAGCGCCTTGACTAAGGGTCGGGTATACTTTTCCAGAGCAGGAAATTCTCAGTTATTTTACTTGTGTGTAATTTGATTTTTTTTAATAGATCTTTATTGGAGTATAATTGCTTCACAATACTGTTGCACAACAGAGCGAATCAGCCATATGCACACACATGTCCCCATGTCCCCTCCCTCTTGCGTCTCCCTCCCTCCCACCCTCCCTACCCCACCCCTCTGGGTGGTCACAAAGCACCGAGCTGATCTCCCTGCGCTATGCGGCCGCTTCCCACTAGCTATCTATTTTACATTTGGTAGTGTATATATGTCCATGCCACTCTCTCACTTCGCCCCAGCTTCACCCTCCCACCCCATATCCTCAAGTCCATTTTCTATGTGTGTCTCTTTATTCCTGCCCTGCAACTAGGTTCATCAGTACCTTTTTTTTTTTTTTTTTAGATTCCATATATATGTGTTAGCATACGGTATTTGTTTTTCTCTTTCTGACTGACTTCACTCTGTATGACAGACTCTAGGTCCTATTGTAAATAGAGCTGCAATGAACATTGTGATACAAGACTCTTTTTGAATTCTGGTTCTCTCAGGGTATATGCCCAGTAGTGGGATTGCTGGGTCGTATGGTAGTTCTATTTGTAGTTTTTTAAGGAACCTCCATACTGTTCTCCATAGTGGCTGCATCAGTTTACATTCCCACCAACAGTGCAAGAGGGTTCCCTTTTCTCCACACCCTCTCCAGCATTTATTGTTTGTAGATTTTTTGATGATGGCCATTCTGACTGGTGTGAGGTGATATCCAATTGTAGTTTTGATTTGCATTTCTCAAATAATTAGTGATGTTGAGCAGGTTTTCATTTGATTCTTGGCCATCTGTATGTCTTCCTTGGTGAAATGTCTAGTTAGGTCTTCCGCCCATTTTTTCACTGGATTGTTTGTCTTTTTGATGTTGAGCTCCATGAGCTGTTTGTATATGTTGGAGATTAATCCTTTGTCTGTTGTTTCATTTGCGGATATTTTCTCCCATTCTGAGGGCTGTCTTTTTGTCTTGTTTATGGTTTCCTTTGCTGTGCAAAAGCTTTTAAGTTTAATTAAGTCCCATTTGTTTATTTTTGTTTTTATTTCTGTTACTCTAGGAGGTGGATCAAAAAAGATCATCCTGTGGTTTATGTCAAAGAGCATATGCAAATTAATCAATGTGATACATCATATTAACAAATCGAAGAATAAAAACCATATGATCTTCTCAATAGATGCAGAAAAAGCTTTTGACAAAATTCAATACCCATTTATGATAAAAACTCTCCAGAAAATGGGCATAGAGGGAAGCTACCTCAACATAATAAAGGCCATATACGACAAACCCACAGCAAACATCATTCTCAATGGTGAAAAAGTGAAAGCATTTCCACTAAGATCAGGAACAAAACAGGAATGTCCACTCTCGCCACTCTTATTCAACATAGTTTTGGAAGTCCTAGCCACAGCAATCAGAGAAGAAAAAGCAATAAAAGGAATACAAATTGGAAAAGAAGAAGTAAAACTGTCACTGTTTGCTGATGACATGATACTATACATAGAAAATTCTAAAGATGCCACCAGAAAACTACTAGAACTAATCAGTGAATTTGGTAAGGTTGCAGGATACAAAATTAATGCACAGAAATCTCTGGCATTCCTATACACCAACAATGAAAAATCAGAAAGAGAAATTAAGGAACCACTCACATTTACCATTACAACAAAAAGAATAAAATACCTAGGAATAAACCTGCCTAAGAAGGCGAAAGACTTGTACTCAGAAAACTATAAAACACTGATGAAAGAAATCAAAGATGATATAAACAGATGGAGAAATATACCATGTTCTTGGATTGGAAGAATCAATATTGTGGAATTGACTATACTACCCAAAGCAATCTACGGATTCAACGCAACCCCTGTCAAACTACCAATGGCATTCTTCACAGAATTAGAACAAAAAATTTTACAATTCGTATGCAGTTTGATTTTAACTTTAAGAAACTCACTGATATCCAGTGTCAACATTTCCATGACACGAAAACCGTATACGGTGACCCTTGAACAACATGGGTTCGAACTGCACGATTCCACTTATACATGGTATTTTTCGATGGTGAATATCACTGTACTGCGTGGTCTGTGGTTGGTCGAATGTGCCAATGGAAAGGAACCGCAGATGCAGAGGGCCGGCTATGAGTTACACACAGATTCACCTCCACGTTGTTCAAGGGTCAGCTGTATTCAACTTCTCAATTGTTCAGAAATTAATAATTTTACAGATAATTCTCCCATCCAGCTACTTTTTCACTACCTGTTTTAATATCTGTATCCAAAGAGGAGAAGAAAACAACACATAAAAATTTAGTTTAGTCATTTGGCCATTCATTGGCATCTCGGGTGAAAGGCTTTGATTGTATGGGAGTTTGAAGTTGTGGTTCCAACTTAAGAACTTTTTTATAGGTATATGCAGTCTATACAGGGGCTTCAAGAAATGGGTAGGCAGGGGCCCAGGAACTTTACAGATGAGGAGCAACTGAGGGGCTACAGGAAGGGAAGGTGAGGATTCTATCTCTACACCATTTTTTTCCTGTCTACTTTCAGACGTTACACTACGTAAACGGTCTTGTCTATCATATGCCATGCTCATGTCTAGGTAAATTATAGCCTTTATTATCTTTTAAGGTAACGTTTTATTAAATGATTATAAAAAGATAATCACCTTGATGATAAAAAATTGGGAAATACAGAAAAATGTAAAGGGAGTGAAAATCACTAGGAGTCACCAGGATTGACATTTTAGAGGAATTCTTGTTAGTGTCTCTCGTTCTATGTATGTATATATACGCACACACACAGAAATGTATTTTGGTATAAAGTTGGCCTCGTTGGAGATGCTGGGACTCAATTACTGGCTGTATTCTGCTTTTTCCTCTGTTTCATCACTGGCATGAAGACAGTCAGCCTTCCCGGAGACTCTCAAAGGAGGGCTTTATAAACCGGGGTCCTGTTATCAGGTGGGAATAGAGGGGAGGGAGGCTGCGAGCCACTCCAGATGGCCAGGGGTTGCTGCAGACGGAATTAGGAGGCAGGCAGACCCGCATCAAGATGGGCAGGCGCTTGCTAGATAGAAATTGTCCTGATCCGCACGCACCGTCCAGAGATTCGAGAGCACGCAGCGTTGGTGCCCTCAGGTCCCAAGGCACGTAGGCCTTCTTTCTTTCCTTCTATAACGCCTTCGTCCTCAGTGGGCAGAGATAATCCGGGGTTGAGTGTCACTCGTTATATTTAGGGAATCCAGTCTCGAAGGTGGTGATTACTGCCCTGGCTATTTTCAGTCTCTCTCCTTAAAACAGATTTCTGAGAACTGCCTCAACAATTTGGGTGTGAAAAGGATGTTGCCCTAACCTTCCTTTCTGCCCTGTGGGGCGTTCTGTGGTTTGGGGAAATAAGCAGGTATCCTTAGATTCATACAGGTCTGTAGTCTGAATTCTTCATCCTCTGTCTCTTCTCGTATTGGACTCTGCTGTTTGGCCACATTCTAGAGAATACACGGAGGGGCCAGGAAAGAGCCTGGACGTTTCCCAGAGGGTCAGCGAGCCCAGGAGTCTTCTCGCTGCTACACTGCTTCTTTCAAGAGGCTGCTCCCGTCCCAGATTCTCCGCCACATGCGCTGCTCCTATCCCTTCCAAGGAGTTGGGCTTGCAGGCAAAGCGGGACAGTTCCCAGGCCTTCCATGGCCTTTACTCTGAGGGGCTACCACTTGGTGGGGAGCCTGGGGCGCCCTGGCTTCGGCCTTATTGAGAGAAGTAGGAACGAGGCGTAGCCCAGAAAGTCAATCATTCTGTCTCTTGTTTTGTTTGCTTGTTTTGAATAAGGTAACTTTTTTCCCCTGACCTTGAAGGGAAAATACAACCTCATGACAGAAAAATCTGGTATGTTTTTCATTAGCAAAGCCATACTTATTTGCACTTTGAGCCTAAAAGTATAGAATCTTCAGGTCAAAGAGGTTCAGTCCTTCACAGCTTGGCGGCGAGAGCAGGCCTGGCAGGGCCTGGGGAGCCTCTGTGATTGGAGAGCACTCACTGTCTCTGTGCCTCAGACTCAGTAACTCTGAAGTGGGTGACGGGAGGCCTGGAGGACAGGTGAGTTTGGCTGATTCTGCAATGCCGGGATTGTGGATGGTTCTGGTTCTTGTATGTCAGCGTCCATAGGAAACGTGTTCAAAATTCAGATTTCTGAGTGAGAGCCCCAGAGATTCTGCTTCAGTAACTCCGGAGGGGAGCCCAGGGATCTGCATTATAACAAACACCCCTAAAAAAAAAATTAATTTTTGCAAAGCAAAAAAAGAAACAAAAAAAAAAACACACCCAAAGCATTTCTGAAAAAGGTTTTTGAGAACCAAGGTAAGAAACACTTCAATGAAAATGGACTATATTCCCACCGAAGTGAGAAATGTAAAGGAAGAAAATCTTTCAGTTATGATGAACACCTAGTCATTAGCTCAAGTAGCTTATTTTCCTCTTTTCTTCACTTTTTCTTATTAATCTGCACATTACACAGTCCCTAACAAATGAAGTAAACTGAATTGTTGTCATGCAGTTTGTATTTTTTCTTTTGCTGTTTTTTTTTTTTCTTCTACCACGATGTTTCCCTTTCGCACTCAGATGCTTGGTAGAATCGGGGGTCATTTATCTCTGTAACTCATCTTTGTGCTGTTCAGCATGAACTTGGCATCCTCTCTCCCTCAGGGCCATGCAGCCCTTGTAACCTCTCCTTCTCATAGCAAGGCTGGTGTCCTAGGACAGTCCCTCACCCTGATGTAGGACACTCAATCTCTAGTCTCAGATCTGCCACCACCTGGGTTTTGTGACCCTGCCTAGCCAGGTAAACTCTGTGGGTCCCAGTTTCTTTGTCCGTGCAGTGAGGGGGTTGGGTTAAAATCTAAAGTTCCTTTGGAAGTAGATGCACACAGAGCCATTTTGTCTCTTCCCTGCTGTTCCTAATTTATTCACCCAGACTGAATAATATAACGCTATTTCTTAAGGGGACTAAGTCCTTATTTCTTTTGAACATCTCGAAAGTGTTTAACTGAAGGAAAGCATAGATAAAGCCACAAAATGTAGGGTTTTTGTTTTGCTCTCCAAGAGAATGGGGTCTCTGTCACAGGATGTTCCTACCAGCCACAAAGAAAGGTCAGGAATGATGGGGTTAGGGTGCTGTCTGGCCCTCGGCTCTTCCCGCCTGAGAGACCCGGCTCGCTCTTTCCTACGGAGGCAGGCGAGGGGAAAACACTGTCAGGTAGGCTGTGTGCCAGAGAAAAGCAAGAGGAGAAACCTGGAATGTTCTCTGCACAGCCTTTGATTTCTCTGCCTCTCTCTTCTTCTCTACCCTCCCTCAGGCTTCTTCTGCTTTCGGTTTCAACTTCTGTTTCTGACTCTGATCCTGGTCCATTGAAACATGTGTGGCTTAGGAATTTTCCAGTGGTTTGGCGTTTGCATGTATTTTACTTGTAAGTATGGTTACTCCAAGAAAGGTTTCTAAAGTGTGAGACTCTCCCCTTGCCCAGAGCTTTCCCACACTGAGCATGGCTGTGTTTAGCCAAGTGGCTTCCTGGTCTTGCTTCCTTGAAGAGGCAACTAAAGCTACATGTCTGCTTTTAGAAACAAAGTTGCGTCAAGACTGAAATGACTGCACTGGCTTCTGCCGTGTGTTTGAAGGAGCTTTTCTGGCTCAAGGGGAAAGGGCAGCCTGGGAGGGATGCCAGCCTTCCAGGGAATGGTGGATTGGAAGGGACACCGTCCTGAGCCTCCGCTGAGACCATCTCATGAGCCCACCTAGGAACCACTGATTGCTCAGCAGAGAGAAGATTTAGAACAGAGAAGGTGTGGAGGCCAGGGCAGCTGGGAGGAACAAGAACGGAGTTACTTTATTATCCTTTCGGTCCTGGCTCTCGTAGACCTGACATACGACGTAGCGTGGAAAAGCCCTGGCGTGGAGGTGGGAGACGGATCTGGGTTCTGGTCTCGGCTGCTGTCCCTGCAACAGGTACCTCTGGGTACAAGCCACCTGCCTGCCGAGACCCCAGGTTTCTCATCCCTCCGGCTCGGGAATCCACTGGTGCTAAGTGTCAGGGGTTGAAGGATCGACAGAAGTGTGAGAGCTTGTGGATTAAGTTAGTCTGAAGAGGAAAGGCTAGCCTCCAGCCTAAGGCTGGCATCCCCCTTAGAGATCAGCACGTTGCTTCCTGCTAGGTTACCAGCTGGGAATGAAGGTCCCAGAGTAGCGATGACGGTGGGACGGCAGGGAGAGTATTTCTGTAGCTCAGCCTGGGCTTCACGCAGTGAGCGTCAGCAGTTAGCTTGCAACAGTTTAAGGTGGTTTGATAAATCTGTAGCATACAAGAGGATGTCTGGTATGTTGTCCGAAGCTCTAATAACAGAACAGACTAAATTGAAGTCAGTGACGAGCCAAGTACTGTTTAAGTACTGGTGCCTTTTCTTGTCTCTTTAGAGCTGACTGATGTTCTTTATAAACAACTACATTTGTCTCTAGTCCCAGTGTTTCTGACTCCGTTTCTGTTGGTCTTATTGTTTCCTTCTCATTTACCTTCAGCTTGAAACCCATTTGTAAAGGCCATAAACATTTCAGATATTGTCCATTTGAACCATCAGCTGCTTTTCAGCACTAAGTCCCCCAAATACACTAATAATTTTAACAGAAATCAGAGCACTGCAAACAGAAGACGTGGCTCTTGGTATTTTTATTTTAAATAGGGGAGTTAAATCTGCTTACTTTATTGTGATTAATAATACAGTTGGGTGTACGTGTGTGTTTTTTCGTTGTCACACTTGATCTTTTATTCTTTTTTTCCTTATTTCTTATTCCTTGTTGTCTTGATAGGGTTTTTTCATCCCTTTCTAAAAAATTTCCTCTGCTGGCTTGGAAGCAATAGCTTGCAGGTTTCTTCGTTTACTGGTTGCTCTTAGAATTTTTAAATATATAAAGTGTTGTAGTAAAAACAAAATTGTTCAATATCTTTACCTTTTTCAAACAGGCAAAGTACCTTACCATATTTCAACTACCTGTTAAGCACATTCCTTCCTTATACCCCACATCTGCCACATGGTTATCGTCTACTGTCTTTGTTTCACTTTAAAACAAATAAATTAGTGATTGATTTTAAATATTTTAATATTCATTGCATATATACATATCAGTGTCATACTTTTTGTTTTCTTTCCCGACATTCCGTATCCTTTAGTGTTCCTTTCACAGACTTTCTGTCTGAAATGTCTTCATTTTGTTCTTGAACGATGGCTCAGCTAGGTATAGAATTCTGTACACCTTTTCAGTTTGAAGATCTATCACTCATTGCCTTCTGCCCTCCCGTTCTGTTGATAAGACAGCTATTATAACATTATTTGCTGTTGGCTCTGCAGATGGAATCTATCTCTTTTCTCCTACTGGTCTGTAAGATTCTATCTTTATGCTTGATGTCCTCTAGCTTTACAGTGATGTCTAGGTGTGGATTTTTAAAAATGTATTCAACTTAGTATTCTGAGACTACTCCACTGAGGACTCCTGTCTTTGACTTAGTTCTGGAAAATCACTAGCTATTATATATGAAATCTACATTGTCTCCTCCGCCCCCATTTCCTCTGTTGACCTCCTACCAGACCTATATTGGAGTCTTTCAGTCTCTTCTGCTTATCTCTTAAATGTTCTTTTGTGTGTGTGTATGCACGCGCGTGCGCGTTCAGGATAAATTCCTCACTACTAGATCGTCCAGTTCACTCATTCTGGTGTTTATCCCAGCTATTGAGTTTTAGTTCGATGGATATTTTTTTCATTTCCAAGGCATCAAGTTTTTAAAATTGAGATATAATTGAATATAATGTTATGTTAGTTTCAGACGTACAGTGTAGTGATTCAATATTTGTATATATTGCGAAATGATCACCACAATAAGTCTAGTTAACACCTATCACCATACACGGTTACAAATTTTTTTGTGTGTGACAAAGGCTTTTCAGATCCGCTCTCTTAGCAGTTTTCAAGTATATAATACAGCATTATAGTCAGTATTATAGTATTATAATATAATATATACATATATTATAGTATACAGTATTATAGTATTTCTGTAGTCACCATGCGGTCCCTTACATCCTCAGGACATTTTATAACTGGAAATTTGTGCCTTGTGACCCCTTCACCCATTTTGCCCCCCAGGCTCCCCCCACTCCCTGCCTCTGGCAAGTGTCAATCTGTTCTCTTTAGATGATACCAAGTTTTAAAAATCTTTCCGAGGCTATTAAATATACCCGCTTTTAAGACTTTTTCATTTGTTCTGTTCTTTTCATTTTGTCTGGAGTCGCCTAATCTTCTAGTTGTTCCTTTTGTGGCCTCATTCAGGGTTCCGTTTCTTCGTGTGTTTTAGAATGTTGGTTTGCAAGCTCACTTTGTTTAAGTTCTCACCTTGTGTAAGTTTCTCCTCTTAGTTCTCCCCGGGCTTGCCGCACCTTCCCGGTAGTTTTGTAGCTACTTCAACCTGCCTCGTCCAGAACCGAGTCCAGAATGGGGTGGGGTCCTGTGCTGCTCCTGGGCTTCCTGCAGATTTACCCCCTGAACCAGCAGGCAGCCTGGCCTCTCGCCATTGCTGTAGCTGTGGAGTCCGTGTGAGTCGTAACCTCCAGCAGGTGTCAGCAGTGACTTTCTTGGGTCTCCTTTCGTGGCTATTACTCCGCCCTGCAGCCTGACTTTGACTTCAGCCCCATCAGATCCCTGGCTTCAGCTCTGACTCCCCGCTTCATTCTTCTGGTCCAAGGAGATGCTTAGCTCGTTGAGTGTAGCTCTGGTTTGGAATTTTCTCACTTTATATTTTATCCGCCACTGCCATATACCTGAAGAATTCAAGGCAAGGACTTTTAGTGTTGTCTTTGGCTCTCTGTGATTTAACCTTGGTTTTTACATCAATAGAAGGAGAATAACAACTACCCTTCCTATGTGAAAGCACTTTGTAAATCATATAGGCAAGGTGTGGCCATTTTTATAATTAATGTAATTAGTATCACATTTTACCACTACTCTACATCTTTGGAGTCAAATTTTTCTTGGGGTGGGTGAGTGGCGTGGTGAGGGAATGAAATATCCCCACATTTTTAGTTTTCTACTAAATGTTGTCAGCGGTTCAGGTCACAAATTACAGAGTGGTTTCTAGAGGCAAATGGATTGTGGCTTTGTTTTTACTTTTAGACTTGTGTGAAATGGAAAGGAAATTGTGTTTAATGACAGTAGAACTAGCTCAACCATTCATTGGATTTTTCATTTTTTTTCTCAACTTTATTGTTTCTTTTTTAACCCAGTGATGGTGTCCAAAACACAACTTGCTATCTGATATTTAGGTGCTTTAAAAAAATCTATTTAAACTAAACCTGCTCTGGGTATTTTAAGAGTTTATTAAATTTCTTCTTTCAGTTGATTACTTTCATCTCATCATGCAGAAGGCTTGCAGAGTCTCGCTGTGAAGATGATGCTTTTTATCAGTTTTGTAAACCATTTTGTTTAGGTCCTTCCCTCCCCGACAAAAAAAAAACTCAAAACTGTGCATTATCAGGTGTTAAGAACCAGCCAGAGAGGCCCCAGCCTGAGTTTGACCCTGGATACAAAAATTAAAGGTTTCCTCTTCTCCTGCTGCCACAGTCTTGGCAACAGTCAGCTAGAGCCCTGCTTTTCCTCCTTTAACTGGCCATTTTTTCAATTGAATATCTTGGCTCCCTCTCTTTCTCTATTCTCTGATCACCCGAGGTTAAAAATGCTCCCTGCACGTTTCTACACAGCAGAAAACAACGGCAGCCACGTAGTAATCAGTCTCCCAAAGTGAAAACAACATTAAACAACTTCCCAACTGTGAAAATTCTCCACAGAACCACACTTTTAGCATTATTCTGGAGACAGAGAGTGCCAGAACTGCAAAGTGACTGTGAGTAAATAGAAAAAAAAAAAATCAACAGGTTCCAGCACTCAATTCCTTCCTTATACTTCTGCCCCATCTCCACTCTGCCACAAGGCTTTTGGTGAGCAAAAGCAGACATAAAACAACTGCAGAGAAGGCAGGAGAGGCTAGCAAAGGTCCCTAAGAGCTATTTGGAATGGCCACTAGAAAGATTAAATCCAGCCTAAAGTTTGAAATGCTAGAAAAATGTCCAAGCAGATCAGAGCACGGAGATTAGGGAAGGGATTTTTTAAATGCATGTGATTTAAAGGGCCAGATGCAATACAGGACCAGGTGCACCATTTAAAGACATACACGGTTTAAAGGGGCAAGCATGATTTTAAAAGGTAGGCATCACTTAATAGAGCAGTCTTCCAGAAGTATAACTTCTGGAAGAGAAAAAAAAGAGAAAAAAAGAAAATAAGTACTTTTTAGAAATTAGAGGATGAAGGAGAAAAGGGAAATTTAGGGTTCTCTAAGATAAAAGAGAATCACACAGAGGATTGACACCTCTTTACCACCACTGAAACGCTCTGACAGAAAACCCCACTAAACCTTTGGGACTTTGCTAGGCTGACAGAAAAGGGCACCTGTTAAAATGGGAATTTATAAAGCTTTTCAGTATCATAAAAATGAACAAAAGGAAAGTCAAGTCAGTAGAGAAGGTTTACAGAAAATCAGAAAACAGGGACTTCCCTGGTGGTGCAGTGGTTAAGAATCCACCTGCCAATGCAGGGGACACAGGTTCAAGCCCTGGTCCGGGAAGATCCCACACGCTGCGGAGCAACTAAGCACATGCACCACAACTACTGAGCCTGCACTCTAGAGCCCATGAGCCACAACTACTGAGCCTGTGCTCTATGCCACAGCTACTGAAGCCCGTGCACCTAGAGCCTGTGCTCTGCAACAAGAGAAGCCACCGCAATGAGAAGCCTGCACACAGCAACGAAGAGTAGCCCCCGCTCACCGCAACTAGAGGAAGCCCGCGCACAGCAACAAAGACCCAACACAGCCAAAAATAAATAAATACATTTATTTTAAAAAAAAGAAAATCAGAAAACGAAAAATCACAAACATCAATTCAGGAAAATTCTCCCCATAATGCAAAAGAAAATTGTAAGTTCACACTCCAAATAGAATTAAGGATTCTCAAACAAGCATCTGAGGATATGAAAAGTCACCCTAAGTCAGAAATGCAAAATGGACAAAACCCAGGATAAATAAAGGATTTAATTGAACTCAGAAAAGAAATGGAAGAAAAAGACAAAATTATTTCAGAAATGAAGAATTAATTTAAAAGTGCCCAAATGAAAATACTATAATGAAAATTTAATAAGGGGTTTGAAGAAAGATAGGAAAATAACCAAGAAAATGAAAAATGACATAAAGAAGGAAGTTAAAAAGTGTCTGAAGGGGAGGCAGATTTTTACCTCTACCCTCTTAGGGTTTTTTGGCTGTCCCTGAGGATTAAACTAGCATAAAACAGATTATCAGGAGAAAAGCATACAAATTTATATGACTTTTACATGGCACAAGAGCCGTCATAAAGAACCAAGACCCAAAGAAATGGCAAACCTACATGTTTTGATAGTAGGTTGAGCAGAGAGAGGCAATTGTGGAAAAGTAACTGAACTATGTAGAAAAGCTAAAGGAAGATAATCATTTTAACAAGGTCTTATGGCATAGAGTTCTTTCAGTCTCCATGATAAGAACATTCCTTGATGATAAAAATGTTACTTCTGGTTCAGTGAAGACATCTTTCACGTGGGAATTTCATCTCCTGCTTTTAAGAAAAAGAAGGAAAGTCAGAGTGTTTTTTCTTGCATTTGCTGTTTTTCAAGTGCCTTTACCTCAAAATAATCTTTATGCCAAAGCGGTATATTTTGGGGTGGTATATTCTGCCATCCTTCAGGTCCAAGAGAAAGTGTTGGGAATGAAAGAGGCAGACAGAGTCATTAAAAAATTTTATGGGGGCTTCCCTGG
Source organism: Physeter macrocephalus (assembly GCF_002837175.3). Taxonomy (NCBI): domain Eukaryota; kingdom Metazoa; phylum Chordata; class Mammalia; order Artiodactyla; family Physeteridae; genus Physeter; species Physeter macrocephalus. Next base: position 3,690,403 of record NC_041224.1, on the reverse strand, counting down.
TGGCACAGTGGTTGAGAATCTGCCTGCTAATGCAGGGGACACGGGTTCGAGCCCTGGTCTGGGAGGACCCCACATGCCGCGGAGCAACTAGGCCCGTGAGCCACAACTACTGAGCCTGCGCGTCTGGAGCCTGCGCTCCGCAACAAGATGGGGGCTTCCCTGGTGGCACAGTGGTTGAGGATCTGCCTGCTAATGCAGGGGACACGGGTTCGAGCCCTGGTCTGGGAGGACCCCACATGCCGCGGAGCAACTAGGCCCGTGAGCCACAACTACTGAGCCTGCGCGTCTGGAGCCTGCGCTCCGCAACAAGAGAGGCCGCGATAGTGAGAGGCCCGCGCACTGCGATGAGGAGTGGCCCCCGCTTGCCGCAACTAGAGAGAGCCCTCGCACGGAAACGAAGACACAACACAGCCAAAAATAAATAAATTAATTAATTACTTTTTAAAAAATTTATGGTACAGAGCTAACATATAAAACTATAATTAAAATTTTTTTTCCAGAAATAGAAAAACCTGAATCCACACACCTGTGAAAACTTCCCACAAATAGAAAAAGACCTGGATCTACACTTTGAGAGGGCTCACTGGGCCCCTGGGCAAGTTAACCTAGAGCGATCAACTTTGGTACACATCATACTAAAACAGATTTTAGAAAGATTTTCTAAAACCTTGACCCAAAGGTCAGATAACTTACAAAGGCAAAAGAATTAGACTAGCATCAGACTTAGAAATCTACAAATTAAAAAAAAGACCCACTACCACCACCACACACTACAGGGACTTCCACGGCGGTCCAGTGGTTAAGACTTGGTACTCCCAATGCAGGGGGCGTGGCTTTGATCTCTGGTCAGGGAGCTAGGATCCTACATGTAGCAGCCAAAAAAAATGAAGACAAGACAAAACAACAACAACAACAACAAAACCACTACAAATCAAAGGAACAGTGGAGCAGCATTTAAAAACTAAAACCAAAGAAACACCTCAGTAAAGTGTGAATAAAGCATTTTATATCCAACCAAGCTGTCCCTCAGATGTTAAGGCAATGCTGAAACAGTTTTGACCATACAAAATTAATCCTGCACTTAACCCCTCTTGAAGAATGTACTAGAGAAAGGTTAGCAAACCATGGACTGCCACCTGTTTTTGTAAATAAAGTTCTGTTGGAACACAGCCACGGACATTTGTTTACATGTTATCTGTGGCTGCTTTTGTGCTGCATTGGCAGGGTTGGAGTACACAGGGGACCATATGGCCCACAAAGCCTCAAGTCTCTACTGTTTGGTCTTTTATAGAAAAAGTATGTCGACCCCTATTCTAGAGGATTCTCTGGTAATGCCTGAGTAAAATTCAGCATAGGACTGTCCCTGATCATGACCTTTAAAAATATAAAGATGCACCTATTAGTCTAGAACAATGACAGGAATGATGGTAGAAGACTAATGCACAAATGTTACATACTGTGCAAAGTAGAAATAATGTAACTAAAAGGCGGGAGGAGGGCTTCCCTGGTGGCGCGGTGGTTGGGAGTCCGCCTGCCGATGCAGGGGACATGGGTTCGTGCCCCGGTCCGGGAGGATCCCACATGCCGCGGAGCGGCTGGGCCCGTGAGCCGTGGCCGCTGAGCCTGCGCGTCCGGAGCCTGCGCTCCGCAACGGGAGAGGCCACAACGGTGAGAGGCCCACGTACCACAAAAAACAAACAAACAAACGAATACAAGGCAGGAGGAAAGGGAGAGGGAAAAATGAAAACAGAAAAAACTCATTGTTGTATAGGCAGTAAGTGGGTGATAAAGAATACTCCTACCAAAAGCAAAACCTGATAATCCAGATGGTGACTAGTTAAATAAAGGATGTTTAAAAAGAATAATTACAGGGCTTCCCTGGTGATGCAGTGGTTAAGACTCTGCCTGCCAATGCAGGGGACATGGGTTTGAGCCCTGGTCCGGGAAGATCCCACATGCTGCAGAGCAGCTAAGCCCATGTGCCACAAATACGGAGCCTGTGTTCTAGAGCCCGCAAGCCGCAACTACTGAGCCTGCAAGCCACAACTACTGAAGCCTGTGCGTCTGGAGCCCATGCTCCACAACAAGAGAAGCCACCGCAATGAGAAGCCTGCACACCGTAACAAAGAGTAGCCCCCACTTGCCGCAACTAGAGAAAGCCTGCATGCAGCAACAAAGACCCAATGCAGCCAAAAATAAATAAATTAAATAAATAAAAATTTAAAAAAAGAATAATTACAAAGGTAGACACTAGAACAAAAATAAGAAGCTTTCCTAAATGTCAGTATACACTTCTTGTGGGGAAAGAAACACAGGGAAATTTTTTTTAATTTATGGTTATAAAATATTATGATAGATTTATGACTAAATACATCAGGTATAACGATAAATGTGAATAGGCTTAATTTACCTATTAGGAGAAAAAGATTTACAATTTGGTTCACAATATAAAACCCAAATATATGTTCTATATCAGAGACCTAGCTAAAATAGATATTCTAAAAATGAAGGATGGACAAAAGTGTACTGTATAAATGGAAAGAGAAAGAAGTGGTAGTGATCCTGGTATCAGACAACATAGAATGTAAGCCCCAGAGTATTAAATATGAAAAAGGACACTCTTGAATGCTAAAAGTCACAGTTTTCTAACAAAAACAAAAAAGAGGAGGGCCCTTATACCTGGATATTCATAAATTCTCTTATTAAGCAACTCCTGAAAGGGACATATATATTGAAATTGCAGAATTTTTTTAAATGATGGCATCATGGTCTTTTGTGACTGGCCTCTTTCACGTAACATAATGTTTTGAAGCTTCATTCATGTTGTAGCATGTATCAATGCTTCCTTTTTATTGCTGAGTAATACTCCATTGTATGGATATATCACATTTTAGTTCATCCATTTATGGATATTTTGGTTGCTTCTGTTTTTTGGCTATTATGAATAATGCTGTTGTGAACAATGGGGTTGCTATTTGGAAAAAGGTAAAATTTGATCCATATCTCGCACCACACATAAGAATAAACTCCGAATGGATTAGTGATCTAAATGCAACAAATGAAAACTGATGAAGTTGAATAAGGTCTGTAGTTTACTTAGTAAATATTGTACACATATTAATTTCCTGGTTTTGGTAGTTGTCCTGTGGTTATGGAAGATGTTAATATTAGGGGAAGCTGGTTAGGGGCATATGGGAACACTCTACTTTTTTTTGCAACTTTTCTCTGAGTCTAAAATTATTTGAAGATAAAAAATTTGAAAATAATGAGTGGCATACCAAAAAATGAAAAAAAGGTATTCTATGCAAAATGGGAGGCTAGACTAAGGCTTATCTTTTGAGCCCTAGGAAAGGGAACATCCTGGTACCATGTAGGGAAGAGAGGTGTTAGAGGGAAGCCAGACTGCATCTGAGGGTTTGGGCCAGAAGGTAGCAGGGATACAATTTAAGAAGTCTTCACATACCGACAAGGGCTTAGTTTGCAAAATACACAAACAGCTCATACAACTCAATAACAAAAAAACAGACAACCCAATCAAAAAATGGGCAGAAGATCTAAATAGACATTTCTCCAAAGAAGACCTACAGACGGCCAATAAGCATATGAAAAGATGCTCAACATCGCTAATTATGAGAGAAATGCAAACCAAAACTACTATGAGGTATCACCTCATACCGGTCAGAATGGCCATCATTAAGTAGTCTACAAATAACAAATGCTGGAGAGGGTGTGGAGAAAAGCAAACCCTCCTGCACTGTTGGTGGGAATGTAAATTGGTGCAGCCACTATGGAGAACAGTATGGAGATTCCTTTAAAAACTAAAAGTAGAACCACCGTATGATCCAGCAACCCCACTCCAGGTCATATATCTGGACAAAGCCATAATTCGAAAATATACATGCACCCCAATGTTCATAGCAGCACTATTTACAATAGCCAAGACATGGAAGCAACCTAAGTGTCCATCAACAGATGAATGGACAAAGAAGATGTGGTACATGTGTACCACATATGTACAATGGAATATTACTCAGCCATAAAAAAGAATGACATAATGCCATTTGCAGCAACATGGATGGATCTAGAGATGATCATACTAAGTGAAGTAAGTCAGAGAAAGACAAATATCATATGATATCACTTATATGTGGAATCTAAACTATGATACAAATGAACTTATTTACAAAACAGAAACAGACTCACAGGCATAGAAAACAAACTTATGGTTACCAAAAGGGAAAGGGGAGAGGGAGGGATAAATTAGGAGTTTGGGATTAGCAGATACAAACTATTATATATAAAATAGATAAACAACAAGGTCCTACTGTATAGCACAGGGAACTATATTCAATACCATGTAATAAACTATAATGGAAAAGAATATGAAAAAGAATATATATATGTACACATATATGTATGTAAAGCTGAATCACTTTGCTGTGCACCAGAAACTAACACAACATTGTGAATTAACTGTACTTCCATAAAAAATAAAATAAAAAAATCATCACACTGATTACAGTTTACTTTATTACTATACTATGTAAGATAACATATAAGACTTCAGGTTGAGGTGGAAAGTTTTGATATATACACAATAATTAATTGTTTTTTGGGTGTGGGCATCATTTATTTCAAAGCTTTTAAGCTTGTTGATGGTATAAATGCACACTTCGAGGGTTGGAAGGATGGATGGAAAATACTGAAGAAGTAAATGTTGGTTATCTTCATCTTAAAGACATCCATGACTTAACATTAAGGTTCAAAGTATAGACGGTGGTGTTGAGGAACTGGAATCTTAAGAAAATCAGAACTCTTCTGTTTTTTAGTCATAGAAAGCCCTTATCTAGTCCTTTAATTATAAAAGAAGCTTACCAAAAATGACATTTTCTCTAAAAGCAGTGAAGTGACCCTTTCCCCCCAAAAAATCTTAAGTTTCATGATGCAACAGACGATTCTAGTAGGTCAGTGTTTATGACATTGGATAGAATTAGGGCCCAGGGTATGCAGGACAACCATGGCTATTGAAAAGCCATGCCTAAGAAGTAAGAAAGTTGTTAAGAAAGTGTTCATTGGCTTGTGGGCTAAATGGATATCTTACCTTTACCCAAAGAAAGATCTATTTCTTTAACCTCTGATTTTTATCATGAACTCAATCAGGAATCATACTTGGCGTGGTCTTATTATTTTGGTTGCCGTGTTGGTTTTTTAGAATCATGTTTGAAATATTACAGAAGAGTTGATTAAATACAGTGTTTGTAGTCATATATTTAAAGTTGGAATAGATTTAGGTACTCAAGCCTTTGTTATAATAGTGTTTCCACAAGAAAATCAAATTCATATTACATCACCTAACTTACAGCTTTGTCCCCTCAAGAAGATAATTTACCGTATGTACAAAGACTGCTGCTATTTGGATTCCTTTGGATATCTTTATCCAGTACTTTGTCAGAGGGGAAACTGCTTTCTGCATGATCTGAAATAATTGAAATAATTGGAAGTATAATGAGAGCCAACATTTAGAAGCTCCCTTGTGCTTCTTTCTGCTCTGCAAAATAAAATTATCACTGAATGCGTTCATGTTTTAAAATTTAAGCAGACTTGGTAAATGAATCTTGTTTTCTAAATGTGCGGAGGTGATTGTATAAGGTGGTTGGTGTCCCTAAAACAGGTGTTAAAAGATCTTTTTAAGCTTCCCCATACATTTGCAAATTTACTATGATGTGGTAATTTGCAGTATAGAGCTGATTACAGAAATCAAGATGTAGTTGAACTGTATTTTTAAAAATTCAGATTATTTCCTGTTCCTCTGCTCTTTATGGTACATGTAACATCATTAATAATGTTTTCAGACGTCCATGAGAGATTTGAAGACTTGTTTTGGTTTTTTGTGGTTGACAGCAATTGGCTTAAAAAAGCAAGTCATTCGTATGTGTGGCTCCCCTGATCCAGTTTAGCATCTGACCAAATGTTGCATTCTTATTCACTTTTTACATGGATCCCATTCCATTTCTACATTCAGGTTGACAAGTCACAGTGAAATGGACTGAAAATTCTGAGAAAGGGCTTGCGTAAAGCAAGCTGGGATTTCCTCCCCTAAGCTTCTTAGGAGTCTGGGGAAACAAGTTTTCTGGCTTCTGACCTAGGGAAGTAGGGCCAATAAGGAAAGAAATTCCTCAGACATTTCAAGGGTGTTCAAAAGATGCTGGGCAGGCAGAAAATATGATAGCACTCCAGGGACATTTTTGTTACAGTAGATTGATTTATAAAGACAAAAATATATTCAAATTAAAAGAAAGGTGACTTCGGTGTATTATTCCTTCTTCAAATCATATATTTTATTTTTTAAAGAGGTAGACTTTGTTTTCAGACACATCTGTGTCACTTAACCTTATCATTCAAATTTTTGTCCCTATGTAATATATGGGACATCTTGACTTTGGTAGGCTGTGAACACAAAACCTAAGCAAATCAACCTAGATGGGGGAAAAACTCATTTTCCTTATCCCCAGCCTTGTGCTAACTTTTATCATGAGTGTCATCACTAGCTGACCTGTTTCTCTACATGGAAATATGAAAATTACTTTTCTCCTCCATGATGTGGCCACCTGCCAATTTTTCCTTTCTGATATATTCTCCTTTAGACATCATTCTGGTATTTCTGATATGTTTTCCTCTAGTCATCCTTCTCTTATCTTACCTACTAACCTGAAAGTTATGTCCCTAAATTGGATCTCTGTGGAAAAAAAAAAAAAAAAAGCACCCTAGCACTGAGGCAGTACTACCGTGGCCCAACAAGAAGAAATGGGAGTCCTTAAAAAAAAAAAAAAAAAAAAAAAGCATTTCTCTCTAATTTTAAAAGAAATATATAGTGCTTGTTGGAAATTTTAAAATGAAAAAGTCTAAAAAGGAAAAAAAAAAAAGTTCCTGAATCATATCCTTCAGCGTTTGCATTTAAGAGTCTTGCTTTCCGGAGTTTTCTCTGCATACATGCAGGGGAGAACTGCGGTTGGTGGGGAGGGGGGGGGCGGTGAAAAGAGAAGGCAGTTGGTTTTACAAAACTAGACTCATACTGTGCATAATGTTAAATCCTGCTTTCTTCATTTATGTCATTAATAGTTTCTTATATCATTTAATAAGAATAGCTTATATTTATTGAGTATTTACAATGTGGTATCATTCTTGTAAGCACTTTATACATAATAACTCACTGAGTCTTTTCAAGAGTCCCTAATACAAGTACTGTCATTGTCTACCTTTGTCACATGAGCAAACTGAATCACAGAGAGATTTTAAAAGTTCACAAAGCTTGTAAGTGATAGAGACGGGGTTCGCCCATGTTCACAAAGCTCGTAAGTGATAGAGACAGGATTCAAACTCAGATCTCACTCCAGAGGCTGTGACTTTTAACAATTATGCTGTTGACTTCCATCACTTTGAAACATGATTTGTGATGCCCTGTGGAAAAAAAAAAAAAAAAAAGCACCCTAGCACTGAGGCAGTACTACCGTGGCCCAACAAGAAGAAATGGGAGTCCTTAAAAAAAAAAAAAAAAAAAAAAAGCATTTCTCTCTAATTTTAAAAGAAATATATAGTGCTTGTTGGAAATTTTAAAATGAAAAAGTCTAAAAAGGAAAAAAAAAAAAGTTCCTGAATCATATCCTTCAGCGTTTGCATTTAAGAGTCTTGCCTTCCGGAGTTTTCTCTGCATACATGCAGGGGAGAACTGCGGTTGGTGGGGGCGGGGGTGGTGAAAAGAGAAGGCAGTTGGTTTTACAAAACTAGACTCATACTGTGCATAATGTTAAATCCTGCTTTCTTCATTTATGTCATTAATAGTTTCTTATATCATTTAATAAGAATAGCTTATATTTATTGAGTATTTACAATGTGGTATCATTCTTGTAAGCACTTTATACATAATAACTCACTGAGTCTTTTCAAGAGTCCCTAATACAAGTACTGTCATTGTCTACCTTTGTCACATGAGCAAACTGAATCACAGAGAGATTTTAAAAGTTCACAAAGCTTGTAAGTGATAGAGACGGGGTTCGCCCATGTTCACAAAGCTCGTAAGTGATAGAGACAGGATTCAAACTCAGATCTCACTCCAGAGGCTGTGACTTTTAACAATTATGCTGTTGACTTCCATCACTTTGAAACATGATTTGTGATGCCTGTATGATATTCAATCATGAATAGTGTTGATTTTGCTTTTTTCCCTTAATGTTTTATTTTTGTGAACAGTTTCCCTGGCCATTAATGTGATTTGCAAACATAATAGTTAATGACTGCATAATATTCATTTGTATGACTATCTGTATGAAGTCTGAGGCTGTTTCCAGTTTTTAAGATGATAAACAGAGTCCCTGTCTGGGCCTGGGCATAAAGCATCTTTGGGACTAGGGTCTCCCTACCACAGCCATAACAAAGGGCCTTGTTTTAGGAATCTGTGCCAAAGGAAAAGAAGTTGCTTCACCGTTTACATGGACAGGAGATAGTCGTGATAAACTGATTTCTGAAATATCAAGAGAAATTTGATCATTCTGAACCACCTCCAAAGGCAGGCAAAACACAAACCTTTTATGGCCCGCGCCCTGACTTCTCCACCATCCTGTTATCCTGGGTAAAAAGGCAGATAGAACAAATGACCAGGAAAACCAGAATGAAGGCAAAAAAATCCAGCGTTGCTACTCCAGCAGAGTGCAGGCAGCTTCATGACAGAGATCTCATCTGTGGAGGAGTATCCATGGGGTTGTCCAGCAGTGGGAGGGGCATATCTTGGTCTATACAAATGTGAGGCGCTGAAGCAGAAAGACAAAACTCTTGTCTTCGCTTAGCTACGTGGAAGTGGGGAATCGCAGGCCTGGTAGAAGGGAGTCCTGTTTGCTTCTGGGCAGAGCTTGGCCTCCTATTTGATGGAGACACCAGCCTATGAGATGATACCTACCATATTTGCAGAAATAATGGAGAAGAATCTTAAAGTTCTAAGAGTAAAAGCTCAGGTCTAGATCACACCTAAGTCTTGGACTGAAGACCCAGAAATTGGATCTTTTTAAAGTGCGGCCAGATGATGTAATGAACATCGGGTCTTCTTGCAGATTCACTACAGGGGCAGCCTCAATGCAAGCAAAGTGCCACTCGTATGTATTTTTGGGAAGGGGATGTCCTTTGACCCTGGTGGTAATCTTATCAAGGCGTCTGCAAACATCAACCTCCTGAGGGCTGACATGGGAGGAGCTGCCGTGTGTTCAGCCATTGTGACTGCCACAAGCTCAGCTTGCCACTTAATGGAATAGGTCTGGCCCTCTTTGTGAACGTAACCTCAGGCCTAAGCCTTCAAGCCAGGAGATGTCATCAGAGCCGGGAACGGGGAGACCATACAAGTCACTAACATTAATGCTGAACCGAGGATATTAGCTGACATTCTCTGTTATGTGCATATCTTCAATCCAAAGTTCATCAGAAATGTTTCGACCTTAACAGGTGCCACAGACATAGCTTGGGGGTCGGGGGGAGGGACAGGTATCACTAGAATTTTTACCAGTTCATACTGGTGGCATACTAGACTACTTGAGGCCAGCATTGAAATGGAGGACCATGTCTGGGGGATGTCTCTATTTGAACGTTGTATAAGGCAGATTACAGATTGTCAGCTCATGGCTGTTAATAGCAGTGGGCGCTATAGGTCTTCATGGCCATGTCCAGCCACAGCACACCTGAATGGGACACATCCTCCATGGGCTCATTAGACATAGCAGGCGATGACCAGGAAAGATGAGATTCCACGTCTTAGGAAAAGCATGACCAAGAGGCCAACAAGGACTCCAGCAGAGTTCTTAGGTTCAGTCAAGACAAGGGTGAGGTTTAATTTAAATACTATGAAATTTCTACATTCTACCTTAAATTGAACAGTTGAACTTCAAAACATTTTTAAATGGATGAAAAATTTTTAAAGGAAACAAGTGATGGCATTTTTTAAAACACAGAATAAAATGAAATATGTGTGCCTTTCTTAAAATTTATGCAAAGATTCAGCAATTTTAAAAATAAAGCTAGGATCCTGCTGGGCAAGGATTTTTTTTTAACATATTCTATAAATGGTAATAAATTGTTTACAAGTTGCCTGATCACTTTTTAGGTCATATAATTGGATTGAGAGGCAAAGTACAGTGTTTTGAATCTGTGATACTAGAGACTGTAAACAAACTAAAGCTACTCAGCAGTTTTCAGAAACAGTGAATCCAGCTTTTTCTACAAAAAATTAATTATGCCATAGAAACAGTTCTTGTCCATAAGCCTTGGCTGAATCTCTAATCATTTCTGAAGTCAAAGGGTTATGAATATTTTAGATATTTTTTGTTTTGATACCTTTTGCCAAATCACTCTCCAGAAAGTTCACATCAATTTACTTTTCCACCAAAATATACTGTTTTATCAATTAGTAGTCGTAAGCTATGCAAGAAAAAGGCTGTACCTTTTTTTGCTTTTATTACTGTACATCTTGTCAAGTACAGTGTCTCAGTGTACAGTTAGAGGCTCAGTAAATGTTTTGAATAAAGAGAGAAATGTGTTTAATGATGGCTGTTTGGAGACTTTTTTTTTTTTTTTTTTACATCTTTATTGGAGTATAACGGCCTTACAATGGTGTGTTAGTTTCTTTTAAGTATGTTTTTTCCCCCATCTGGCTTTTCTTTATATGCTGTTTTTGCATATGCATGTTTCTACTTAAGAAAGAAATTAGCCTCTTTTCACTGCTTTACCTACTGTGAATTACCGGGTATGCAGGGAAGGTGTAATTAGCCTACAAAGAACATTACAAAGCTTAATTTATGTTTTTACATTTGACTCCAGGCTTTGGCTTCACACAATTTTTTTCTGTGTCTCTCTGTTAATATGGTGAATTGCCTGAAATTTTCAAATGTTAAACTTACTTTTGAGTTATTCTCAGTTTGATCATGATCTGTAGTTTGCTCATCTTTTGTTCAGGATCTGCATTTATATTCAGAGTTGAGACAAGCTTGTACTTTTCTTCATTTATACTGTCTTTGTGGGGTTTTTGTGTCAAGGTTTTGATAGGCCCATAAAACGACTTGGAGAGAGAGTTTCTTCTTTTTCTGTTTCTGGAAGACTTTATAATCAGATTGAAATTACCTGTTTGGTAAAACTCATTTGTAAAACTGGACCTGGTGTTTTCTAAGTTAGAAAAATCTTTAACTGCTGACTCAGCAGAAGTAAAGGTTTAGGATGATTCAGGCTTTCTATTTCTTCTTTAATCACTTTCAGTAATTTATATTCTCGAGATTTGTCTGTTTCATCTACATTTTCAGAATTTTGGTGAAAGTTGTTCAGAATATACCTTTTATGCCTGCTACAACTATTATTTAGTTGTTTTTTTTTAATTAATTTATTTATTTTGGCTGCGTTGGGTCTTCGTTGCTGCACGTGGGCTTTCTCTAGTTGCGGCGAGCAGGGGCTACTCTTTGTTGCGGTGCGCGGGCTTCTCATTGCGGTGCCTTCTCTTGTTGTGGAGCACGGGCTCTAGGCACACGGGCTCAGTAGTTGTGGCAGGCGGGCTCAGTAGTTGTGGCTCACGGGGGGCTCTAGAGCACAGGCTCAGTAGTCGTGGCGCACGGGCTTAGTTGCCCCGCGGCATGTGGGATCTTCCCAGACCAGGGCTCAAACCCGGGTCCCCTGCATTGGCAGGTGGATTCTTAACCACTGCGCCACCAGGGAAGCCCTATTATTTAGTCTTAATCACTAATCTTTCTTCAGCGATGTCCCATCTCATGTTTTGCCTTATCCATTAAATTTCTGATGTCAGTTTTTATATTTTTCATTTCCAGAAATACTGTTTGTTTCTTTTTCAGATCTGCCCGAAGTTTTGAAAGTCTAATGTTCCCTAGGCATACTTTTGGTACTTCTTTTATTTCTTCAAACATACTTATTATATGTTCTTCCATAATTAAAATCCCTACAGCTTTGTGGGTCTGGCTCTGCACCTTGTTTCTGCTCAGCTGCTCACGTATTGGGTAACTGTACTGGCAGGCTCGCGCTCTCCTTGGAACTTTATCTGTGGGAGTTCATTGAGGCCTGGGTGGAAAGTATGTTCCTGCAGAGAGGATTATTTGGGAGGCCCGTAAACAGGGTGAATTCTAATCCCAAACAGGGTGAATTCTGACACTCTAGCGTGGACCTGTGATCAGGATTTCTCAGGGGTGCCTTTCCCCCACCCCCCATGCCAGACTCCAAGTCAAGGCCGAGGCAGGCCAGTAGCCTCACCCACAGTCTGCCTCCAGAACGTGGATATTTTTCCCCAGTTTGTTCACTGTGGGGTGGGGCAGGAATCTCTGGGGTCTCTGATCCAACCTTCTATTTTTCAGGGCCCCAGCCTTGTCCTCGGACCCCCAAAATTCCACAGGTTAAAGCTCACACTCTAGTCGAGACCTTCAAGAATAGGCAGAGGCCTCTGGGAAACTCTTCTGCCCTGGCTTACCAAGAGGTGCAGGATTCTTTTCCCACCGGAGGGTTCAATTATTCTCCTGACAATTTAGCCATGGGCTTTAAAGATTTAAAAAATATTTATTCAGCATTTTTAGTCTTTTATATTGAGAGGGCTTCTTCTGACATCAAGTCTACCATATTGGAAGAAATGGGAGTTAGATCTTTTGTCTTCCTAAAAGACAAATCTTTTAAAGTTTTAAATCCCATGTAGTAACTTCTTGAGAAGTTACACTCATAGGTCAACCTAATTTTCTAGATCACAGCCCAAAGCAGGGAAATATGTTAAAAGTAGCAGTAGCTACCATTTTGAGTCTTTTAAGAATGCAAAGGACTCCGTGCTAAGTGCTTTACAGGGTTGATCTCATTTAATCCACCATCACCATTCTATGAGAGAAGCTCTGTCATTCACATGGTAAAGAGGACACACCTATGCTTAGAGGTTCCCGTGACTTGCCTGAGACCACAGAACTAATAGGTAATTCACAATATTGACTGGATCATCAGGAAAAGGTTAAATTGTGCCTGATAAAATCTTTTTAGGCTTGGTGCATTACTGTTTTTAAGGGCAGCAAAATGTGTAATATATCTTAAATTTCCGTTTAAATTGTGTTGTTACAGATCAACATGCTGTTACCGTACTAAACAGAGAAGCATATCAAAGGAGTACTGAAGGCAACTTACCTTGCCTTCTTTACTACTTTGCCTCCTCGGAGAAAAATTACTCTTAGAATTCCTCCCAGGGATTTTTTGGATATCAAATCCCGAAATGCATCTGTCAGCCTGGATGCGAAGGGAAACTTTGGCGAAGGACTTTAGAGATTAATTGCCAGATGCGGGTCCCCTTTATTCCATAATTCATCCACAAACACTTCTCTCCCATGACTCCAGCCAACTGTGTGGTATTTGGTTATAGTGTTAATATATAGTAGTTCTCTCTGTGAATATGTTTTTTTAAAATTTATATACTTTTTTTTTTTAGCAGTTGAGCCTTAATGTTTAGGAATCAGACTTGGAAAATGAGACTTTTCTTAGTAATTTCATATGGTGATGTTTGAAGTACTGTTTTCTCAGATAGTGAATGTTTATAGTGAACTTTTGTGTGTGAGACGTCGCTTCCTGTTTGCCATTTTGGGGATAGACGTTGAAACGACAATGTCTGCTTGTTTTTCTCAGGCAAGTTTTCTCTCTCCTAGAGTGATCAGTCGATTGATTCTCTTACAAGTTAACCAATCTTTATCAGTCCAAGAAAATCAAGGAAAAAGATTCCTGGCAAGACACTCTGCCCAAATCCAGAAGAATGGTTTCCCTGGGGTTTTGACTCCTTCTGTGCCAGGCTAGTCATTGAGACCCGTGCTGCTGCCTCTGGGACCTTCGCTAAGGACCTTGACCTTAGAATCACCTGCCCTCCTAGATCCTGACACTTGTACAGCCAGGAACTATATGAAGAGCAGGAGTCGCCACCACTTTGGAACTTAGCCCACCCCTCCCCTGACTTACATCTTAAGAATTCTACTTTCTTCTTGTGGGGCTGCTCACTCTCCTGGCCTCTGGAAGCGCTAGCCTCCAGGGGGAGTAAGGGAGGTCCAGAGGTGTGCTCACTAGGGCCTTTCTGCTCTTTCTATGCATGAGGGAAGTCTAGAAGAGTGAAAACTATCTTATAATTCTTCCATGAATGAATCCATAGCAGCAAAGAAGACAGCGCACTGGTTTATATCTCGTCATACCCCACCTTATGCTTCCGCGGAACTTCAGCTAAGCTAAACTAGGAATCTGTTCTGGGAAATGCTTTGGTCTTCTTTTGAACTTTTTCATCAGATAAACTCAGGTGTGTTTCTTAATACCGGATACCATCATTTTCTCATTTGTAAAGTGACTTCTAAAAACCTTGTAACCATAGAAGTTCAGTCATGCATATAAAGAGCAGAAAAAGTTTGGATTTGTGAAGGGTTTGTTGTTATCTTAAGGGTGCTACAGTAAAAGCCTTTAAGGTATATTAATGTGAGGACTAGAAAATCATTACCTACTTAGATGTCAGTAAAATGTCTGCAGAAATGTCTGAATACTTTTATGAGCTTTGCTATATTTCATAATTAAATAAGATATCAAATACTAGGTATTTAAGACACTTACAGAATCTCAGAAAGGATAGGACTTAGGAGTCGAGATGCATTTTTAAGCGTGGGCTTAGAAATCAGACAGGTGGGGTGTGAAAGTTCAACCCCTCCGCATGCCGACTGTAGGACCCCTCTTAGCCTCTGTCTCTTCATCTATACATTAATAGTATTACTTGATGGGTATTGTAATTATAAAGTCAATGAGTATATGAGAAGTACTTGGAAAAAAAATAAATGCTGAATAAATGCTTGTTACTTTTGTCCCTGTGACTATTCCCCCTGTTTCTAATTCTACACATCGACTTCTGTTACGCTTGGAGACGCGGCCCCTTATCTCCCAGCCCAGTGCTCTGTTGTCTGTACCACTCTGGTTTCAACAAGCCGTGTTATAAACCTGATATCAGGTACTGTAAAGGATCCCAAAGAAGACAATAAGATTAACTCCTGCGTTTTCATCACTTCCCGCTCTGGCTGCTGTCACTTAGTATGACAGCTGCGTAAATGTAGTTCCAAGGTTTCCAGTGAGACGATAAATTCCTTGAAAACGGGAACAGCATCTTATACTTGTATGATATAATTCACAAAACGCCCGGAACGTTGCTGGGTGTCTGCCCAGCTCTTCAATGAGAGAATAGCTTTAAAAATTCTAATTCTAGGGGAGGGGCCGTATGGAGTAGTAGAAATGGTTAGACTTGGGGAGAATGGGAGGGAGAGAGTGAACCAGCTGATTGCTAAGTGCCCCTCCAACCCCAGGCTCTGCCAGCCTAAATCAACACATGAAGTCGGGGGGTAAAACCAGGAGAAGAGAAACATCAGACCTCAAATATAAAAACGTCTTCTGGGTGGTCAGTTTTCAGTATGATACTTATTTTTGAAGTCATATATTTGTACTCGAATATCGTACAAACTCACACAGGCCCAGACCGTGACCCTGATGTTTATAACTGAATCTTTAAGAGTGATTGCTTGCCAAAATATCCCTGCTAGCTGCTGCTAATGTTATAACTATTCTTTGGGGATCCCCTGTAATCTGCTTTTGCCATGTTATAGCTTAAGGTTAATGCAACACAAACAACATTTTGTCTTAGGGGCATGAAGTTCTAATTTGGGGTGAAAATGACCAAATCTATTGCTTTCTAAACATTATTGCTTTTTACTAGTTCTCGTTTTTCCCCATCCATAATTCAAGTTAATGAACATTCTGTAAAACTTAAAACTTCTTGTTTGTAAATATATGCCCTCAACTCTTTATTGTCTGAGAAAAATGGAGGGGAGAGCATTTCTCTGGTGATAAAAAAAGAAAAAGGTGGACAGTCCCTCGGGGATTCTGATACATCTATAGCAGCACCTAGGCCTTTGGGACGAAGATCAGCCCGTGAGATGCCAGGGAAACAGAAAAAGTAATTTCCATTATCCTCTCAGAATGAGAAAGGATGGACTCAGGCTCTTCTTTTTCTAGCCACTTCCAATGCCTGGCCCTTATTTTCTTGCCACCGGCAGGTACTCATGAAGATGTTGAGAAGGCAAGAGGTATCTGTCATCTTGATTGTTAAACACGAGAGTAAAAGAACAGCAACAGAGACAGTCAGGAGAAGGGGCGCTCTTGGCAAAATGCTGTAAATTATTATGGACAGGAACTCGCACCTTCGCTGAGATTTTTCTAGGCGTGCTGTAACAGCGGTTTTCAGTCTCCCTGCTCCCAGCAGCAGAAGACTTTCTTTCAGCAAACTGAGCAGAACATGAATTTCGAAAGAAGGTAGGAGGTAAAGCCACGCTGCTTGACGCTAAGGTGGACGGCGGCGTCTGCTCTGCCAGCCAGCTTCTCCCTACCCCCCACCCCCCAGGTCTGCACTGGAAGCACCCTACCTGCAGAGCGTGGAAGCACCCTACCTGCAGAGCGTGGAGACACTGGACTCATCACTCTCTTCTCTGCCCAGTCCTCTCGCTTACCTTTGTTTTGCTCGCTGGCACCTTTGAGAGCGTGCTAAAGCTTTTTACCCTATTCCTAGAAAAACGTCCATCCACGTATAATTCTGCCTGCAATTTCAGAGCATTCACGGACCACTCCACCACCGCCGCTGGGTACTGAAAGTGAATCCCAGCAGTCCAGACTTATCAAGTCAGACTGCATCTTTTTCATGCTAAATGAAGACAATAGCAGCAAACAAACAAGAGACCAAATATGATAACCTCAACCACCTAAACATACTCTACCCAAATCATTTGAAAGTCTGTTTGGAATGAAACCGTAAGAAACCTAGTCTAGTTGTAGGTCTGCAGCGATGAGCTGGGTTGCCTTCAGCACATCATAGAAGACTTCTTTGGGCCTCAGTTCCTTTAGCTCTAAAAGGATGGGATTTGACTGAATGATTTTTGAGATCTCTTCCAGCTCTAGTGTTCTATAATTCTGTGAGCCGAATTGAGGCGAACGCATGAAATCGATAGGCCTCTCCGCAAGCAAGCATCAGTTTCTGTTGTTAAGCTTGGATTATTAAGTCCCTTTTTTTTTTTTTTAGTCCGGTTATCTCTGTGTCCTTCTTTTCCTCTTCCGTCATCTCCATCCCCAAACAGAAAGAAAATTGATTTATTTTCTTCCCTTTCTTTGACTCATTTAAAGTGGTCAGCTACTTCCCTGAGTTAAGCTCTCTCTCAATAAGTTTGGGCTAGATAGAGGAAAAGATCATGCTGACAGGGAGGCGTCAGTGACTGGGGTGCTGCTGTAGAAGGGTGTTCGTGGAGGTAATGAGTAACTGGGGTACGCAGGTGCCCAACTCAGAAAAGTGGGGCGGGACTAGGACGAGGGAGACCCTAATTTTCAACCTGTGTCCTCTGCCTCCTTGAAATTAGCCCTGTCATTCTCCTTCTGAGAAAAAACAGAATGCCTTGACTTCGGGCTGTCATGTCTCCCAGGCTGTAAACTCCAGGCATGATCATCACGCTGCTAAAACTGTAATGTATGGAGCGTCGACTTTGCGACAGGTGCAGTAATAGAAGCCTTGTGGATTTTATCTCATTCGATCCTAAGGACCACTCTTTGGAAACTGGTGCAGCCGGTCCTGTTGTTCACAGGAGGAAACTGAGGCTCAGAGAGGCTAAGGCAAAGCCAGACAAGCAGCAAACCACACAGCAAGAATCCAAGGCCTGTTGTTTTTCTCCCACCGCGGTCCAGGCCCACTGGGTTGCCAGTTATGAACTAGCGAAACAGTCGTGGGTTTTACAGAGTGCTGTAAAACCACATCTGCCTCAGTGAATCTGCCTGCAGGCAGGTTTATTATTACTGTGCCGCCACATCTTCTGCAAGTAAATACAATTTATGAGATAATTTTTGAAGTGAGCGGCTTGCCTAGAATAGAGGATAACCATCAACATGCTTTTCAGGATAAAAAAGATTGCTTTTTTTTTTTTTTTTTTTTTTTGCGGTAC